>NC_057809.1:414301581-414371564 GCF_018294505.1 Triticum aestivum
CTGTCCGAAATGACCCTGGGTCACTAAGGAATTGACACGTGTACCAACGGTCGGATTTCGAACTCACACGGCAACTTTTACTTGGGCTACAAGTAAAGCTGACTTGTCTGACTCTGGACAAGATTTTCTCTCAAAGTCTTCGCTCGAAGACATAGGATTTGAATTTGGCATCACTTCAGTCATCCTGACTGGTTCTCTTCGACCCCACTTAACAGTACGGTGGTTCGTATGACACAACATGAATGAAATAAAACTACGAAGGATCTAGGTCTTCGAGTTCCAAAAGCTTCATAGGGAGTCTTCTCATGTCATTGTCTTCAATATGAATATCTTCATAAACCACCATTGTCTTCAATGTCTTCGTACATTTTTAGGGGCCATCTCTGGTAGTAAAACCGAATCAATGAGGGACTTCTACCTGTGTTTTCCTGCACTTCTCACAAACACATTAGTCCCTCAACTAGGTTTGTCGTCAATACTCCAAAACCAACTAGGGGTGGCACTAGATGCACTTACACCATCTACCAGAAAGTTCCCGTATCATGACAACATAGCATAAATACTTTTCTAATATGTTGTTTGAAACTATTGGCATACTTGTGCAGGATAGATATATTGATATGCAATTTGCGCACTGGTTATACGTGCAATTACACTTCGATGCAGAAGATGATGATTCTGGTTCGAATGTCATCGCTTTGAGAGATTCCTTAAAGTCCTCAAACCAAGGATCATGATGAATTCGATGACCTTCATAGACCTCAGAGAGACGGTCCCAGATAAGCTTTGCATGATCGAGATGCATGATATTCCTACACTGATTTTGAGACAGACTGGAGCAGATGACGTCCTTCGCCGTGAGGTTGAGAAGAGTGTACTTGCGAATGTCATCAGCTTCCGCCATCTTACACAGATCGGTCAGACCAATCTCAGTGACGGTCCACAGTTCGATGTTCATTTTCATGAGGCGCTTCTTCATCATGGCCTTCCACTTGGGATACTCGTGACCATCAAAGATGGGGCATGACACAGTCTTCATTCCTGTGGTCGACATAACTAAAACTCCAGGCGGTTAAACCAAAATCACACAGAACAAGGGAGTACCATGCTCTAATACCAATTAAAAGTGCGTTATATCAACTAGAGGGGGGGGGTGAATAGGCGATTTTTATGAAAGTCTTCAATACATGGGAGTTTTGAAGACAAACGAAAGTAATGAACGTATAAACATGCAGCGGAAGGTAGAATACCCTAGACAAGCCACAGTCAAGTACTCAATGAAGTGAACGAATAAAGACTAACATCAGCTAGGCAGTACGAATCAGGATGGAAGATAATATGAAATCAATCTGAACAAACATTCACATAGTGAAGACAAATGGACAATGCAAATAGGCACTGACTTCACAAGGGCCAACTGTAAATAAGGAGATAGGAAGGATAGAACCAGTGAGCTTGGTGAAGACAAAGGTTTGGTAGACCAGTTCCAACTGCGGTGACAATTGTACGTCTGGTTAGGGCGGATAGGTATTTAAACCTAAGGACACACAGTCCCAGACACCCAGTCCTGAACACACAACTCAGGACACTCAGTCCTCACCGTATTCCCCTTGAGCTAAGGTCACACAGACCTCGCCCAACCACTCTGGTAACTCTTCAAGGTAGATTTCCGAACCTTCACAGACTTCGTTCACCCGGCGATCCACAATGACTCTTGGATGCTCAGAAAGCGACGCCAAACCGGCTGGAGGATTCACAGTCCTCAAGTGTAATAAGTCTTCAGATCACACAGACAGGAAGACTTAAGTGATGCCTAACACTCTTTGGCTCTGGGTGTTTAGGGCTTTGTCCTCGCAAGGAATTCTCTCTCAAAGGCTTCGAGGTGGGTTGCTCTCAAACGACAAAAGCCGTACTTTAACTCTGAGCAGCCAACAGTTTATGGTTGTAGGGGTGGGCTATTTATAGCCACTAGGCAACCCGACCTGATTTGTTCGAAATGAGCCTGGGTCACTAAGGAACTGACACGTGTTCCAACGGTCATATTTCAAACACACACGGCAACTTTACTTGGGCTACAAGCAAAGCTAACTTGTCCAACTCTGGACAAGATTTGCTCATAGTCTTCACTCGAAGACATAGGTTTTGGTTAAGCATCACTTCAGTCATTCTGACTGGTTCTCTTGGACCCCACTTAACAGTACGGTGGTTCCTATGACTCAACAAAGAAAAACACAGAACGACGAAACTGCTAAGTCTTCGCGCTCCATAGTCTTCACGCGATGTCCTCTCTTGTCATAGTCTTCAATGTGAATGTCTTCACATACCACCTCTGACTTCAATGTCTTCATACATTTTTAGGGGTCATCTCTGGTAGGAAAACCGAATCAATGAGGGACTTCTACCTGTGTTATCTTGCAATTCTCACAAACACATTAGTCCCTCAACTAGATTTGTCGTCAATACTCCAAAACCAACTAGGGGTGGCACTAGATGCACTTACAATCTCCCCCTTTTTGGTGATTGATGACAAACTAGTTGAAGTTTTCAACGGGGAATATAATATGTGAAATTGTAAAGGATAGGGGATTGTCTTCATAAGTGGCAAAGGCTCCCCCTGAAGATGTGCATATAAGTAATTTGCTTTTGGTATGCAAATGCACATGGCAGGTTGTACTTGTGGAGATCCTCTTCAACTTATGATGACAGTTCATCATGCATGAAAAGTATGTGAAGATAATGGCATGCATAATGAAAAATGGACGTCTGCAAAATGACCTAAGTGCGGAATTTATCGTCGCACATGCGGAATTTATCATTGCATCACAGAATAGCAAATAAGTAGCAGACGACCATCGAGTTTAAGTGTTACAACTCAAAGAACCAAATGTATCAAAACGAGAGTTGTAAACACTAGGCAAAATATAAAGCAACCGCCCATATGGACCCGCTTGAAGACTATCAAACTCATATGCTTCTCCCCCTTTTGTCAGTAAGGACCAAAAAGGTTTGAAGACATAGAGCATCTACTCATTCCCATGAGGAGTAGGTGAAGCAGCAGGGTCGTCGGTGTTGTTAGAGGGTGCAGACGAACTTGGGGCAGTGTCGATGCGTGTAGAAGTAGGGGGCGGTGAAGTAGCATCGTATTCATCATCGATCACTCTGGCATTCACTGTTGCAGCAGAGGAGGAGAACTCAGAGTCTTCAAGAGATGGAGTACGTCGCAGCACAGTCCTTCTTAGAGGTGTTGAGTCAACTTGAAGCGTTCAGAGAAGCCATCCTCTTGAAGATCATCCTCAGAGCACATAAGCATCAGCCCTTTCCATGTACGCCGACAGGTTTCATGGGCAACAAAGGCATTCTTGGTGGCAAGATTGCGAATTCTGTTTATGTCCACCAAGAGGCTTTGCATTTGACGCTTCAGCCAGTCATGATGCTTATCCTGTTTCTGATGAAGGGCAACCATAAGTTCTCGTTCGTTGAGAACATGAGATTGCTTCTTGGGCCGTTGGGCAATGGTGCTTTCAGTGGCTTCAGTGAGGGCACGATGAGGTGCACGTGTAGTACCAGCTAGAGGATATACGCGAGTGACAGCTTGAACTCCTTCAATGTTTTGCGTGAAGCTTTGATGGTCAGCATTCTGAAGACTAAGAGGCTCCTTGGCAGGCTCTGGATAGATGGCTTCAACTGACATATCGACATCAGGCAAAAAGATCCGATGATTGTGAGCAGAGGGCTGATAGGTGACAGCTGAGTGTAGTTTGATCAGCCGCATAATCCAGGGAGCATAGAACTTCAGACCAAAAATGTCAGATCCTGATGCAGCAAGTTGACGAATAAAGAAGTCTTATGCATTGAAGCTTTTGCCATGAAGAATATGATCCGTCTTCATTGCGCCTTCTAGCTTGGAATGTGGAGAATGTCCTTTGACGGGTCAGAGAGTTCGCCTTATGATGTGATAGATAGTGCGTGGCAGATACTCAAGGTCTTCAACAAAGAACTCCTTAGGATATTCAGCATCTGGAGGCAAAGGCTTCATCATGCTAAGCATCTGACTCATATTGGGCTCAGGCTTGTGGAAGATGATTTCCATAGAAGCATTGTGAAGCTGACAACCAGGTTCATACAGATCTCCTGGAGTGGGCAGGCCAGTAAGCTCAATGATATCAATGTCTTTGGCTTCATGATGAACATTGCATGTCATCCACTCAAGGACCCAAGTCTTCGGATCGTTGTTGTAGCCACGGATATGAAGAGTGGCATAGAATTGGAGCAGCAATTCTTCATTCCAGTGCTCTTTATCAGTGACGAACTGCAGCAAGCCAGACTCTCTGAAGCAATCCAGAGCTTCTTCCAAACAGGGCAGACCAGTTATGGCTTCAGTGTCAAGACGCATATGTGGGAAAATGCGACCTTGATTGTATAGAATGCATGAGTAATAACTGCGCTGCTGATAGCTCCAGAACCGATCAGAAGATATTCTTGCCTTGGTGTAGGGGTTCTTGGCGCTATCAAAGAAGGTGTTGTGTGCCTTGAAGCCACTGATATTAAAAGATCCGGGTGCAGATGCAGTACCTGGAAACCTGGGCAACCTTAGCATTGGCTTCTAAACCTGAGGCCTGTGCTCAACATGATAGTCAAACTGAGGACCAGCAGCAGGCGGAGGAGTCAGAGTAGGCCATTTGACATTGATAAGTTGGCCATCGTTGAACGCTTGCTCGATAGTGTGATGCCTTGGTGGCGGAACAGGAGCAGTGGCATCAACAGAGGCGTCAGGCTGCACATCTGTTGCAGGTTCATCATTGGATTCATTGGTTGGTGCAGGCTCCACATTTGCTTCAGCCATGACTACGTCATTGGCTTCATCTGTGTTGGTGGTGGCAGCCTCAAGATTCTCTACCTCCACTTGATGAGCTGGAGGGTCGGGCACAGACACGTTCACTTCAGGAACAGCTTCTTCAGAGTTTGGGGGTGTAGGGACACGATCTTCTTCTTGTTTGTCATCGGCTGATGCAGCCGGATTGTCTTCAGCACCTTTGGCTTCAGACTCAGAGACAGTCACAGTAGGAGTGGCATCTAGAAACACTTGATGTGCAACAGATTGGTGGTGCACTTCTCCTTCTGGAACACTCGGAAGAGGGACTTGAGACCTTGGTCCTTTGCGAAGCCTGCGTAGCGCTGGCGATGCCTGTGGAGATGGAGTTGACTGGGCCTCAAAGTTGTCTTCTTCTTGCACTGATGGGGTTGCTTGGGGAGAGCTTGGAGTGTCTTGTCTCTGTGGGTGATCAGCCCATGATGCATCCTGAGCAGTTGGCGTCACAGGACGACCAATGCTGATGAGTTCACTGTGCGTAAGCACAGGCGATGATACCTGTTGGTGCTCGATCTGAGGAAGGACTTCATCATCTTCCACATTGTCATGGTGACCAATGTCTTTAGCAGTGGTGGGGTCAACTGCTGGAATGTCTTCAGCTTTAGGAGCCTCTGTGGAAGCAGGCTCATGAACAATCAGTTGGCGCTCGTGGTGTTCAGATGCAGGGCGAACCATTGAGATAGGTTCAACAACTAGGGGCTCTATGGGAGCAGCCCGATCCTTCTTGGTTTTGCGCTTTTTCTTAGAGGGAGCGACATCAGAAGCTTCAGGATTTTTCCTTTTTCTGGCTTTAGCCTCGGCAGTCCTCGTCTTCTTCAGTTCTGAAGCGGTTGACCTGACCTTTGGCTTCGAGCCAGTCATGGTGCTTGGGAAGACTATGCGTGGTTCTTCCTGCCTTGATGGTGCAGATTGGTCAGTTGAGGGCTTCTTCTTCTTTGCAGTCATTCTTGGGTCGATGCCAGGACGACCAAGGGCCTTGCGCTTCTCAGCCTCATTGTAGGCTTGCACACACTTGTCAGCCAGGCTCTTCATGCGCTCACGAGAACCTTGAGCTTCTTCACGCTTCTTGAGGAAGGCCTCCTTGAGCTCGTGCAACATAATCTTGAAGTTCTTCACATCTTGCATGCTGAGCTTGGCCATGTGCTTCTTGAACTGAGCTTTCTCATAGTCGATCTTTTGCTTCAGTTCAACAATGCGCTGAGCTAGAGATAGCTCAGAGGCAATGGCGCCATGGAAGGCGACACTGAGGCCAATTGTAAGTTGTATATCTTCAAAGCTGAGGTTGGGCGTGTCAAACCACTCATCAATGAAGTTATGGAGGATTGCCACATCAAAGAGAGGCAAATCATTGAAGATCTCTGCTTCTTCCTTGCTCTTGATCAGTTGCTCAAGAGCGTCATCTGCAAGATCTTCATCGCTGGACAGATCAATGACGTCATTGCACAGAATAGCCGCAGCAGTCAGTGTCTGATCAGTACTCTTTCTCATCTCAGTCTTCTTGGAGATACGTGATAGATCTTCAGACTGCACACTGTCTTCAGGAGGTGCAGTAGCCAGTGGCTTCGCATGTAAGACCTTTGGTGCAGGAGCAGGCTTTGAAGCTTTAGGCTTCTTCAGTTTCTTTGGCCTCGGCGGTGCAGGCGCTTCATCAGATTCAGCGTCATCTGCAGGCTCATCCACAACTGTCCCTTGAACCATGATATGAGTGATGAGACCATCCATGTTGTAGAAGGGCCCAACAAGATTGGGTTTAGCTTCGCGGGTGCCATCGGCACGGGGAGCAGAAGGACCAGGGTTGAAGTCTAGTCCCAATGACTTCTTGTTTTGCTTAGCCGAATTCTTGGCAAACTGGAAGTTGCGCTTGAACAGATTGTCGTCACGACACCATAGCAATGACGATGAGTCTGCATCCATAGGCTGTGGTCCACGGACCATGCAGGGATAGAAGCCTTGTTCAATGGCTTCATCTCTGGACCTGGGTTGAAGATTTCTGTATAGGATGTCTCCCCATGGTCGCTTGATGGCATTCATCTCAGCATATTCCTGGGTCACAAACTTGTACTTGAACCATTACTCTGCCCAATATCTTCGAATCCATTGGATTCGTGTCTTGCGCTGATTGTAATCCTCTTCTGGATCTGTCTTGTACAGCTTTGAGAGGTCATCAGGTAGATCTTTTGATGTTCCCCCTCGACGTTGTCTGCCACCCTTCCTCGTTGATTTCTCTGCATCCATGAACTTCAAACTGAATGGCTTCAATACGTTCAAAGGTTTCAAAGGCTTCTGCTTGCTGGTCAAGCAGGAACTGGCTTCGGGAGAATTCATATGATGCTGTAAGAATTCTGCAAATGAATGCAGACTATGAGAACCAAGGGATTCTCCCACAGACATGTACCTGTGACAGCATTAAGGTGCGAGGGAAGGGGAAGAGGTCATATGCATTCTCAGAAGATTTTGAAGATAAATCAGTTTAGAAGACATTGACCTCATAGTGCGAAGACATTCACTCATAGATAGAGAGTTGGTTCCAAATTTGTACGAATCCACGAATAAGTACAAGTGAGGAATCTAACTACTTTGTGAAGCATAAGTGAACATACTAGGAATATTATGAGATGCAGTATGAAATAGATCCAACTTGTGTGAACGGAAACTGCTTGCGGTAGGAAGTGATGAATCTATAGGATCAAAGGGGCCGTAAAAAGGAAGTTTTATTTACCACACGAAGAACTGCTAGACGGAGTGGGAGAGGAGGCCGAGCAGTTCGATCGTCCGTGCCCTAAGTTGGCGACGGAGGACACCTACGGCGACGGCGGAGAAGACGATGTCCGCGGCCGGCGTGAAGACGGTGTCGGTGAGGTCGCGGCAGCTAAGCGCTTTGTCGCCGGTGTCGTCGAGGGCTAGCGGTGGCGCTAGGGTTTGTGCGAGAGTGGAAGAAAGGATAATGACTGTGGTGAGGCGTGTATTTATAAGGACAGGGACGGCACAGTGTTATTACACAGGTGCCCCTGGCGATTCACATCTGAAGGACACGTGGCCATCATGCAACATGTCGAAGGTTGTTCCACGTTCCCACGCACGCCTGGATTGTCGGGTGGTCGTTCCCACTTCTTCGGGTTTCAGGTGAAGGAATTAGCATTGAAAACATACTTAATGTTTGTCTCTGTATCTTCTGCTGACAAGGACGCAGAGAAGACATTCGACAGTTTCAATAGAATGCATATGATTTGGAGAGATAGAGTTTGAGATAGAAAGCATAGAGAGGTTAGGGTCCGATCACATTCACTTAGTTCAAAAGATTCAACAAGAAGACATAGCTATAAGTGAATGCTGTAGAGGACAGAACACTAGTGTATATATATATGAGAAAGACAATCAAATCAACATAGTGAAGATAATCATGAAGACAAGTTGAGATTGAAACCAAACCAAATGTGAAGACATACCAAACGTAACGCCATGAGTGAAACACTTCAAATCGAAAAGTTTGGTGGTGGCATTACCCACCGTATAGGAAGTATTAGGCCCAGACACGGCGCACAATTATCATGGCGCTCCAAATTCAAATTCCACATTAATGTATTCACACTTAGAATGTAAGTCTTCATTGATTGAAGATGTACTTTACTTTGTGTGTTGCACATCTAAGTCATCAATATGCATAAGTGTTAGGATGTGTGCCTGATCACAGGACATTTGAGGATTCCAAGATATTTAGCTCACACCGTAACCTGCAAAACCTCTTCTCATCCAAGGGCTTGGTGAAGATATCTGCCAATTGCTCTTCAGTGTTGACGTGTATGATATCAATATCTTCCTTCACAACATGATCTTTGAGAAAGTGATGACGAATTTCAATGTGCTTTGTCTTCGAGTGCTGAACTAGGTTGTTTGCAATCTTGATGGCGCTTTCGTTGTCACAGTAGAGTGGCACTTGCTTCAGATGAATGCCATAATCTTTGAGTGTTTGCTTCATCCACAGAAGTTGAGCGCAGCAAGATCCAGCAGCAATGTATTCAGATTCAGCAGTGGAGAGAGATACACAGTTCTGCTTCTTTGAAGACCAACATACAAGTGATCGTCCCAGAAAATGACATGTGCCTGATGTAGACTTGCGATCCACCTTGTCACCAGCATAATCAGCATCCGAGAATCCAACCAGATCAAACTCTGAGCCCTTTGGATACCATAATCCTAGTGTTGGGGTGTGAGCCAAATATCTGAGAATTCGCTTCGCAGCTAAGTGATGCGATTCCTTTGGTGCCGCTTGGAATCGAGCACACATGCAAACACTAAGCATGATATCTGGCCTAGATGCACATAGATAAAGTAAAGAACCAATCATGGAGCGGTATACCTTTTGATCGAACTCTTTACCATTGTCGTCGGGACCCAGATGATGTTTGGCTGGCATTGGCGTCGTGAAGCCTTTGCAGTCTTGCATCCCAAACTTCTTCAGGCAATCTTTGAGGTACTTCTCTTGAGATATGAAGATGTCGTTGCGTTGCTGACGTATTTGAAGACCAAGGAAGAACTTCAGCTCACCCATCATGGACATCTGATATTGCTCTTGCATCTTATATCCAAACTCGTCAGTGTATTTATGATTGGTGCAGCCGAAGATAATGTCATCCACATATATTTGGCACACAAACAGTTCACCATCATATGTCTTCGTGAAGAGAGTGGGGTCGAGGGAACCAGGTTTGAAGCCTTTGCTCTTCAGGAAGTCTTTGAGTGTGTCATACCAAGCCCGAGGGGCTTGTTTGAGGCCATACAGTGCCTTGTTGAGCTTGTACACCATGTCAGGATGTTTTTGATCTTCAAAGCCAGGTGGTTGTGCAACATACACTTCTTCTTCAATCTTGCCATTGAGAAAAGTGCTCTTCACATCCATTTGATACAAAAGAATGTTGTGATGATTTGCATAGGCCAACAGTATGCGTATGGCTTCAAGTCTAGCCACAGGAGCAAATGTTTCATCGAAGTCAATCCCTTCAACTTGAGTGTACCCTTGAGCAACGAGACGAGCTTTGTTTCTGAAAACTTGACCATTCTCATCTTGCTTGTTGTGATATATCCATTTGGTGCCTATTATATTGTGCTTGCGAGGATCAGGACGCTTAACCAGTTCCCATACATTATTCAGCTCAAACTATTGAAGCTCTTCTTGCATAGCTTGAATCAATTCAGGTTCCATGAAGGCTTCTTCAACTTTCTTGGGTTCAGATATTGAGACGAATGCAAAGTGCCCACAGAAATTTGCTAGCTGTGTTGCCCTTGAACGAGTGAGTGGACCTGGTGCATTGATGCTATCAATTATTTTCTCAATCTGTACTTCATTTGCAACACGAGGATGTATAGGACGAAGATTTTGCTCTTGCTGATCATTGTCATCGTTAGAAGGATTGTCTTCAGGATGAGCATTGTCTTTAGTTTGATTAGGTGCGGAGATGATAAGTTCCTCTTCAGGCTGAGCTTCATAAGGTATGATTTCTCCAGTTCCCATAAGTTTGATTGATTCACTTGATGGAACTTCATCTAGCGCATTTGGGAGGTGCTCTCTTTGTGAGCCGTTAGTCTCATCGAACCGCACATCCACTGTTTCAACCACTTTATAGTGAAAGAGGTTGAAGACTCTGTAGGAGTGCGAATCCTTTCCATATCCAAGCATAAAACCTTCATGTGCTTTCGGTGCAAATTTTGAAGTGTGATGTGGATCCTTGATCCAGCACCTAGCACCAAATACTCTAAAGTAACTGACATTTGGCTTCTTGCCAGTAAGGAGCTCATAGGATGTCTTGTTGAGAAGCTTATGAAGATAAACACGGTTGATGATATGGCATGCAGTGTCAATGGCTTCAGGCCAGAACTTTCTTGGAGTCTTGTATTCATCAAGCATTGTCCGGGCCATCTCAATGAGTGTTCTGTTCTTGCGTTCCACAACACCATTCTGCTGCGGTGTGTACGGAGCTGAGAATTCATGTGTAATGCCCAAAGTATCAAGATAAGTGTCTAGACCAGTGTTCTTGAATTCAGTGTCATTGTCACTTCTGATGTGCTTGATCTTGACGCCATAGTTGTTCATGGCTCGATTGGCGAAGCGTCTGAAGACATCCTGCACTTCAGTCTTGTAGAGGATTATATGCACCCAAGTATATCTTGAATAATCATCAACAATGACAAAGCCATAGAGACAAGCAGTAGTAGTAAGAGTTGAGTAATGAGTGGGACCGAAAAGGTCCATGTGGAGCAGTTCAAAGGGTTGAGTCGTTGTCATGATTGTCTTCGAGGGATGCTTGGCCCTCGTCATCTTTCCTGCTTCACAGGCACCACATAAGTGATCCTTCTTGAACTTGACGCCCTCGATGCCTATGACATGCTTCTTCCTTGCAAGGGTGTGGAGGTTCCTCATGCCAGCATGCCCTAGCCTCCGATGCTAGAGCCAGCATTCAGAAGCTTTTGCTAGAAGACATACAGCAAGCTGTGGTCCTGCTGAGAAATCTACCACATACAAATCATCTTTCCGATACCCTTCAAACACTAGAGACTTGTCAGATTCCATTAGAACAAGACAACGATATTTTCCAAACATCACAATCATGTTTAAATCACAAAGCATTGAGACAGACATTAAGTTGAAACCAAGGGATCCAACAAGCATGAATTTATCCATGTGTTGATCCTTTGAGATTGCAACTCTACCTAGACCCAATACCTTGCTTTTACCAGGGTCTACAAATGTGATGTGAATTTTGTCAGATGGAAGTAAGGTTGAGTCCATGAGAAGACTTCGCTTGCTAGTCATGTGATTAGTACACCCACTACCAATAATCCATTCTGAAGCAGCTGGTGTCGTACCCTACAGTGCAGTTAGGGGGATAGGCTTCACGAAGAGAATTGTGAAGCATAAACATTTGACGAGCAAGTGGATTATGAACGCTTAGATCAAGGTTAGGACTGATAGGGCAAGTAGCAAGCGACTCAGGAACAAAATTCATAATAAGACCATTTGGGCATTAGATCTTGCGCCCTACAAGATGTTTAAGGTCCCCAGCAATAGCTTCAGACGATTTTGGTTTTCGGCTGGAGACCTTTCCCTGCAAAAGAGAGTTAAGCTTTCTTAGCCACCCACATCTTCAAGGGTGGCTTCGAAGCAATGAGTCTAAGTGCAGCATCTAAGAACTTTGGCTTTGGAGCCCTAGCAAAAAGTCTTGCAGGTGGACAATAATACTCATAAGAATAAGCAGAATAGTTCTTGGTCTTATGAACATGGCGGTTTGATGAGCCGCGTTCATATTCATAGACCTGAGTATGGCTTCCCTGCAAAACATTTGCATTAGTTTAACTTAGGTGAGTCCTCTGTCTATATGAAGCCTTTGGGCCATATGAAGCCTGTGGTCTGGGATTTGTCTTCTTTACTTGTGGTGTCATGATGACATTCACAGAAAGATTCTCCAAACACCTTTTCGGCACCCAGACCTTCTTCATAGGCGGCCCATTCATGCAGTTAGTACCAATATACCTGGCAAACACTTCACCATTCTGATTCTTAAACAGTTTATAGTTTGCATCAAAGCATTCATCAATAACAATGGGATTAGCACAAGTGAAGCCAGATAGGGTGGATGGATCCGCTGAAGGTTCCTTTGCAGCAACCCATGTGGTTTTGGGGTACTGCTCAGGTTTCCAGTAAGAGCCATCAACATTCACTTTCCTTTCGAACCCAACACCCTCTTTCCCAGGGTTTTGGTTCAGGATCTGCCTTCTGAGGACATCACATAGTGTCTGATGCCCTTTGAGACTTTTGTACATCCCTGTTTCAAGCAATGTCTTCAACCTAGCATTCTCATCAGCAATAGCAGTAGTATCCTCAGCAGAGGGGTTAGTTACCACATCAGCAGTTGAAGATATTGCAACAGTAGCAGCAGTAGAATGTTCAGCAACAGAAGTAGCGTTATCATGCTCAAGGCATTTAAGACATGGAGGTTCAAATCCTTCCTGAGCTGAACTGATCTGTTCGGCGCGAAGTGACTTGTTTTCCTTTTGAAGATCTTCATGAGCCGCTCTCAATTTCTCAAGATCTTTCTTCCTTTGAAAATAATCATAGGAAAGCTTTTCATGAGTTGTTGAGAGCGTTTCATGACGACTTTCAAGTTCCTCATACTTAACGTGAAGATTTTTTATGTCTTCAATTAAGGACTAAGATCGAGTCATTTCAGCGTCTAACATGTCATCGCTTTTGTCTAACAGTTTTTGAATATGTTCCATAGCTCTTTGTTGTTTAGTGGCAAGGGAAGCAAGTTTTGCATAGCTGGGTCCAAATTCATCACCCGATTCATCACCACTGGATTCAGATAGATAGCATTCGATTACCTTAGCATATTTTGCCATAAGGCATGATGTAGAAGATGATGATTCTGGTTCGAATGTCATCGCTTTGAGAGATTCCTTAAAGTCCTTAAACCAAGGATCATGATGAATTCGATGACCTTCATAGACCTCAGAGAGACGGTCCCAGATAAGCTTTGCATGATCGAGATGCATGATATTCCTACACTGATTTTGAGACAGATGGGAGCAGATGACGTCCTTCGCCGTG
This sequence comes from Triticum aestivum, assembly GCF_018294505.1. Taxonomy (NCBI): domain Eukaryota; kingdom Viridiplantae; phylum Streptophyta; class Magnoliopsida; order Poales; family Poaceae; genus Triticum; species Triticum aestivum. The sequence goes on from NC_057809.1 coordinate 414,315,054, forward strand.
AGGTTGAGAAGAGTGTACTTGTGAATGTCATCAGCTTCCGCCATCTTACACAGATCGGTCAGACCAATCTCAGTGACGGTCCACAGTTCGATGTTCATTTTCATGAGGCGCTTCTTCATCATGGCCTTCCACTTGGGATACTCGTGACCATCAAAGATGGGGCATGACACAGTCTTCATTCCTGTGGTCGACATAACTAAAACTCCAGGCGGTTAAACCAAATCACACAGAACAAGGGAGTACCATGCTCTGATACCAATTGAAAGTGCGTTATATCGACTAGAGGGGGGGGGTGAATAGGCGATTTTTATGAAAGTCTTCAATACATGGGAGTTTTCAAGACAAACGATAGTAATGAACCTATAAACATGCAGCGGAAGGTAGACTACCCTAGACAAGCCACAGTCAAGTACTCAATGAAGTGAACGAATAAAGACTAACAACAGCTAGGCAGTACGGATCAGGATGGAAGATAATATGAAATCAATCTGAACAAACATTCACACAGTGAAGACAAATGGACAATGCAAATATGCACTGACTTCACAAGGGCCAACTGTAAATAAGGAGATAGGAAGGATAGAACCAGTGAGCTTGGTGAAGACAAAGGTTTGGTAGACCAGTTCCAACTGCGGTGACAGTTGTACGTCTGGTTAGGGCGGATAGGTATTTAAACCTAAGGACACACAGTCCCAGACACCCAGTCCTGAACACACAGCTCAGGACACTCAGTCCTCATCGTATTCCCCTTGAGCTAAGGTCACACAGACCTTGCCCAATCACTCTGGTAAGTCTTCAAGGTAGACTTCCGAACCTTCACAGACTTCATTCACCCGGTGATCCACAATGACTCTTGGATGCTCAGAACGCGACGCCTAACCGGCTGGAGGATTCACAGTCCTCAAGTGTAATAAGTCTTCAGATCACACAGACAGGAAGACTTAAGTGATGCCTAACACTCTTTGGCTCTGGGTGTTTAGGGCTTTGTCCTCGCAAGGAATTCTCTCTCAAAGGCTTCGAGGTGGGTTGCTCTCAAACGACAAAAGCCGTACTTTAACTCTGAGCAGCCAACAGTTTATGGTTGTAGGGGTGGGCTATTTATAGCCACTAGGCAACCCGACCTGATTTGTTCGAAATGACCCTGCGTCACTAAGGAACTCACACGTGTTCCAACGGTCAGATTTCAAACACACACGGCAACTTTACTTGGGCTACAAGCAAAGCTGACTTGTCCAACTCTGGACAAGATTTGCTCTCATAGTCTTCACTCGAAGACATAGGTTTTGGTTAAGCATCACTTTAGTCATTCTGACTGGTTCTCTTGGACCCCACTTAACTGTATGGTGGTTCCTATGACTCAACAAAGAAAAACACAGAACGACGAAACTGCTAAGTCTTCGCGCTCCATAGTCTTCACGCGATGTCTTCTCTTGTCATAGTCTTCAATGTGAATGTCTTCACATACCACCTCTGACTTCAATGTCTTCATACATTTTTAGGGGTTATCTCTGGTAGGAAAACTGAATCAATGAGGGACTTCTACCTGTGTTATCTTGCAATTCTCACAAACACATTAGTCCCTCAACTAGATTTGTCGTCAATACTCCAAAACCAACTACGGGTGGCACTAGATGCACTTACAATACTTACAAGGTTATACGGGTGTGCAGGATGTGTACCAGATCCTGTAGCGCCGTCATGCTTCGCTAAAAAATGGATTTGCTTGTTTCATATGATATCTCCAGAAGAAATAAGAGTCAAAGTTAGAGTTGCATAGGCATGTAAGCTAAGAGAGCAGTGAAAGGATATCCAAACATCGTCGGAACAGTGCACATGGAAGTGATGTGTGGATACCTAGTTCGGGCCGGCGTTTGGGCATGCTCGCCTAGCTAGAGTGTGGGTCACTTCAAAGCCGTTGAGGGTGATGCGCTGGCATTGGCTGGCCGCACACGGATGCAGATCTTGAGTGGCAGCGGAGCGCTATGATGCGGTGGACGAGACCGTTCGTGAAGCCCCAACGGCCTCGGGGGGCGGAGGTGCGAGATGTGCTCGGTGAAGTAGCCCCGGTGAGCTGGGAGACGGCGTCGGTGAAGCGCACCTAATGCGGTGGAACTCGGTGTCTGTGAGGCACGTCAGTTGCGGCGGCCGACGTTGTCGGTGGACCACCCGGTGTGGTGGACGAGGGCGTAGATGAGGTAGCTCTGGTGCGGTGGTGAAGCGCCACCGTCGTCTTCGTCGTTGTCGTCTGGCACAGAGGTGGGGAACGTGGGGAAAGAGACGAGACGAGGGGCGATTAGAGGGTTGGCGGCGAATTAGGGATTTGAGCAATCTAGGCGCGGAAGGGCGCGGTGGAGAAGAGAGATTTTGCAGGGCTGGAATTGGGGCCGCCAGATATTTCAATCCGAAACGTGAAAGCGCGAACTTATATTGTCGTCGTCCTTTTTTTGGGGGGGGGGGAGGGGGGTCGGTGGCTGGGTGCTACGCGTTCGTCCGACACACGCGACCACCCCGACAGGACTATGCTTCGGTGCCTTAAGGCACCTGCCTTTGTGTCCATGACATGTGGGCCCAACGGGTGGTTGGCCCACATGTCAGTGACCCAAAGGCAGTTTCCTTTAGGGCACCGAAGCAGCGTCCACCCCGACACGACCCTGGTCTGCCTGGTGCGCCTACATTTGAGAATGCAAACGAATCTTCTTTCATTTGCAAATGAATCTGTATGTATTACCATGCCCGTGTTTTCCTTGCAATAATTAGTCATTCGAAACGAGATACTCCATCCGTTCACTTTTGTAAGTCGTTTCAAATAACTTAAAATGAATTGTTTTGCACATTGTCTGAAATGTCTTCAAGGTCTTATAAAAGTGAATAGAGGGAGTACTATAAATTAATTAATGAGGAGTTATTTGAAAAAAAATCGAAACGGTACCCACGCTAACGTGGATTAGAGTGTGTGTCACATAATTAGTTATTTGAATTAGAGTGTGTGTGTCACGTAGTTAGTTATTTGAATTAGAGTGTGTGTCACGTGGTGATCTCCAATTCTAACGTGGATTTCGCATTTCACTGTATCCACGCTACTTTTTTAATATAAATTCATATGTATATGATGAACACCATGGTATTGAGAAAACTTTTGGATGGATTCAAACATATTACCTACAAAATAGCACAACAAACTGAGTCAATGTCAACTTTTCGAAACTTAGTATGGCACGAATTCAAAATAATTACCCGTATGCCTGGTCCTCGGTTCAAAACTTACAATGTACACCAAATTGAAATATCGATATTAAGTCTCGTACTATGTACATTCAAATGTTGTTTTTAGCCCCCCCACACACAAACGCTACATACTTCCTGTATCGGTCAATCTTCCTCTCCTAACCACCTTAGGAAGCTATCAGTTTCCAACACACGTTCATTCTTTCTCTCCATGTTTCGATCTCTAAGTCTCTCAACTACACAACCCCCTTTTCCACTCTGTTACGAAATGTATCTACCTCACGCACCCGCCATTGCACCCCATGCCGAGCTCTCTCTCTCTCTCTCCCCTCTCCCTCTCACCCTCTCGCGCTAAATACATGCATTACCTATCTAGCCCCCCAACCTCTCGTGCGCACGCACGCACGTTGTATATCTAGGTCACTCCCTCGAGACTGTCTCACTCTTTCTTTCGCATGGCAGGCCACACTCGCTCAATCTCGCTCTCTTTATCTAAGTCTTGGTTAACCTCGTTTTCTTTCACACACAAATGATATATCTCCCTGTTCGGGCCTCGATCGACACACTCTATACTCTCTCACGCAGACTGTCTATCTAGGTCAGTCCATCCAAGCCGCCGCCACTCTTTTGACCTCATGGTGGGCCACACTCACTCAATCTCTCTCTCTCTCTCTCAGTATGTCTCGATTGACCTCGCTCTTTCTCGGACAAAAACGATATATCACCATGTTTGAGCCCAATTAGACCTATTCACATTGTATACTCTCTCACGCACATCGTCTATCTAGGTCACTCTCTCCAACCCGTCTCACTCTTTCGATCGCACGACGACCCTATGTGATCGGTTGACCTTGCTTCCTCCCACGCACAAAATATATCTACACGTCTGTGACTGGATCATCTCTCAAGCTCTATCTTACAGCCCTCACCCTTGCCAAAAAGCTCAATCGGACAATATCTCTCCAAAGCATATATATTTGTTCAATGAATGTCCGACCACACTCACTTTGTCTCTCTATCTATATGTCTCTCGATTGACCTCGCTTTCTCACACCGTATATTCCACGTGTTGAAGCTACTACCTCTCCATCCCTCGCAAAGCCGGAGCTATTTACATTGCGAGGGGCACTCCAACCTTGGATTAATTTGTGTAGGCATTTATTCCGGTCGGTTTAGATTATATTTTTGTAGCATTCAGCCCACAACTACTCCAAACACCGTTGCAACCCACGCAACTCCCCTAGTTGATTTCCCTCTGACTCGGTCATCGCTCTCTCGCATGTCCTTTCTCGCCTTCAACGTCGCACCATGGTATTATTGAAAAAACTAAATTGTTCACTTTAATTACTATAAATAAGCTACAAAACTACACACCGATAGTCCACTTGGAATGGAACAAATTTCGACCCACAAATTAAAATGCTACAAACTACACACTGAGGGGCCCACATATCATGAAACAAATTTGGACCCATATACAAATTAAAAAAATAAAGGACGAGGATAAAACATGCGACCGGGCCTTCAAGCCGCACGTCAATAGGCAACATACGTAGTGAAAGTGCGTTATATCGACTAGAGGGGGGTGAATAGGCGATTTTTATGAAAGTCTTCAAAACGTGGAAGTTATGAAGACAAACAGCAGAGATATGCCTATTACTATGCAGCAGAAGGTAGACTACACTAGGCAAGCCATGGTCAAGTATCAACAGAGTGAAAGCACAGTGACAAATAGCTGCAGTGTAATAAGGATCAGGTAGGAAGATATTATGAAGCCAAACAGATCATACACTCACGTTGTGAAGACAAAAGATAGAACAGACATGCAATGACTTCACAATGAGTAATCAGTAAGTAAAAAGAAGTGAAGATGAAACCAGTGACTCGTTGAAGACAATGATGTGTTGGACCAGTTCCAGTTGCTGTGACAACTGTACGTCTGGTTGGAGCGGCTAGGTATTTAAACCTTAGGACACACAGTCCTGGACACCCAGTCCTGAACACGCAGCTCAGGACACCAAGTCCTCACCGTATTATCCTTGAGCTAAGGTCACATAGTCCTCTCCCAATCACTTTGGTAAGTCTTCAAGGTAGACTCCCAAACCTTCACAGACTTCGTTCACTGGCAATCCACAATGTCTCTTGGATGCTCAGAACGCGACGCCTAACCGTCTGGAGGATTCACAGTCCTCAAGTGTAATAAGTCTTCAGATCACACAGACAAGAAGACTTAAGTGATGCCCAATTTTCTCTGGCTCTGGGTGGTTAGGGCTTTCTCCTCGCTAGGAATTTTCTCTCAAAGGCTTCGAGGTGGGTTGCTCTCAAACGACAAAAGCCGTACTCTCCATCTGAGCAGCCAACCGTTTATGGTTGTAGGGGGTGGGCTATTTATAGCCACTTGGCAACCCGACCTGATTTGTCCGAAATGACCCTGGGTCACTAAGGAACTGACACGTGTCTCAACGGTCAGATTTCAAACTCTCATGGTAACTTTACTTGGGCTACAAGCAAAGCTGACTTGTCCGGCTCTGGACAAGATTCGCTCTCATTGTCTTCACTCGAAGACATAGGTTTTTGGTTTAGGCATCACTTCAGTCATTCTGACTGATTCTCCTGGACCCCACTTAACAGTACGGTGGTTCCTATGACTCAACACAAAAGAAAAAGAACTACGAAAGATCTAAGTCTTCGAGCTACATGGGCTTCATATTGTGTCTTCTCTTGTCATAGTCTTCAATGTGAATATCTTCATATACCACCTTTGACTTCAATGTCTTCATACATTTTTAGGGGTCATCTCTGGTAGTAAAACCGAATCAATGAGGGACTTCTACCTGTGTTATCCTACAATTCTCACAAACACATTAGTCCCTCAACTAGGTTTGTCATCAATACTCCAAAACCAACTAGGGGTGGCACTAGATGCACTTACACGTAGAATAACAATGTTTGTTGTACCCCCTTTGTTCACAAAATGTTTTTATATTACCACAGCCTAATTAATGGATAACATGCAATATTATTTTTAGTACTATTCGCCTTCACTTACTGGTGGGTTCCATGTGTGCTCTCTCTCTCTCTCTCTCTCTCCTCCCCTTCTGTGTTTAGAAGCACGGGAAAACAGGAAGAACTCGCGGGCAATGTTGTCGTTGACCATATCTGGACGCGTTCACAAGTCACGACACCAGTTTCACGTACTAGCAACACGAGTCAGTGTGTACGTGCAATGCACGTTAATTTGGAAGTATATTAAGTGCATGCGGATATTAACTACTAGGATATTATTTGCGTGTTGTCATGTGATTAGCACTATTTTGGCATGAAATTAACTGCACGCTAAATGTGTTGAGCGCTCGACATTGAAGCAGTCTAGGTCGTTGGATGACAAGGAATACATGTGGCTTGATGACGTTTTAAATTTAATTTGATACGGCTCTAGCAGAACATTCAATCGATCAAACCATACATTTCGTTCAGTCTGACTCCGACTTTAAATTATACGACGATCGATATAAAATAAACGGAAATGATAAACATTCGGATTTTAAGCATGGCAATCCGAACGTTTTTCATGGCAGATTTAGATTACGCGGCGGCGGCTCACGGTGGGAAGAGGCTCCTCTGCCGTGCTCTGTGTGTCGTCGGGCCACTGACCGACGGCGACGGCGGCGTCTTGCGCCGTTGTTGGCGTACTCATGGACGTTGGCCTAACTTCAAGGAAGGCCAAAATGTTCTGGACTTCGGAGCGAGGGAACTGGCGGGAGGAGGCGACTGGCGTTGGTGCAAGGAAGCGGTCGACGGCGGCCATCCATGCCGCTGAGGGGGGCACTGGCACCTGCGCGGGGACATGCGCTGTCAACGACACGGCAGAGACATTCGTGTGCATGGGCACCGGCACGGGAGCGCACGTCGGTTCACGCGTAGGCGCATGCGCTGGCAGGTGCACAGGCACCGGCACGGGCGTGCGCGTCAATGCACGCGCAGGCGCATGCGCTGGCAGGTGCACGGGCGCGTGAAAGTTGGCGAGGACCTTGTGGAACCCCGTGGGATCAAGCTCGGCGACAATGTGCGGCTCCCAGCCCATCAATGCCACGGGGATGGGCGCTAGCGTAGTCGGGGCGACAGGAGCCGGAACGGGAGCGGGGACAGGCGCGTCGTCTTCTCGCAAGGCCAGTTCAAGCTCGTCCCAAAGCGCCTTATGTTCTTGAGACTTCGGCTGGGTGTCTTCCTCAGGAAACTGGAACACTAAGGGCAGACCATCATGATGCGGCATGGCGTACGTTTAGGTCAGCCTAGTTGGAGGTAGACGACAGGAGAATCGGAGAGGAAGAGAGAGGATTGTAGCGATACCGGGTAGTGCGGGGTTGATTTTAAACTGCGGCGCCGGCGACATTAAAAGTGCGAGCAGTTGGGACAACAGTGGGCGGCGGAGCCTGGTCAAAGGGCTCGCCTCCCGGTGAGCCCGCACAGCGGTCTGCTCGCACGCCTCCCTAACAGCCGATGCAGCGGTCTGCTCGCACGCCTCCCGTCGACTCACACGCTTGCTCGGATGGCACCTGCCGATGAGAAGCGGGGACTCATGGCGGCACGTAAATGCCCACGGTTTCAATAGTGAAAGCGTTCGCCTTAACGTGACAGGTCTTTGTTCCAAAATATGTTGGCTCTTCATTTGTGCAACTTATCATAAGCAGCTTGTCTCAAATTGAAGAAAAAACTTATGAAGTAATATTTGTGCCATATCACGTGACCATGCTTAGTTTCAAGAATTTATGCTCACTTTTGGATTTTCTGAAATTTAAGATCCAGGATTCGAAACAATATCATAACCTGCATCATGCAATAAATTTTTCAAGCCGTACATCTGTCCTGTTGTATTTCTTAAGAAAGGATTTGGTCAAACATTTTGCTTAGTTAGACTTCAGACAAGTTATATATGTAGAGTAAAAGGATAACCCCTCCGTACCAGTGCATTGCCTGATATATTAACTCAAGTACTAGGCACGAACAAACGGGCTCAATTTTGTGCTCATCCTGGTGTAGTAGTAGTAGTAGTACTAGGCAATGCAGTTGACGGGTGACCTTGACGAGCGGCGACCGAGGGAATTGAACTGTGCTCGGCACGGTAGGTAAAGTTGTCTAGTTACTAAAGCATCCCTCCGTTGTTCATCAGTAGTCATTATGGACCGAGGACATGAGAGGAATTTCCTAGGGCTGGAATTCTGGCTGCCAGATATTTTGACTTGAAACGTTGAGGCTCGACTGGTTGGGGTTGCCTAATGTGCATACCACGCACGCCACCGAAGGACATGAGCCCGGTTTTTTAGGATCAACACGAGCCAAGGTCTGGCTGGTACGCCGTTGGGTCCTACCATTCGAGAATACAAAAGGAACCTTTTAAATTGCCGAATGAATCTATGTGTATTACAATACCCGTATTTTCCTTGCAAATACTAATCTCAACGTGATAATTGATTTATGACGAGTTGTCGAATTAGAGTGAGTTTGTGATATAGTGATCTCAACGTGGATTTCACATTTCATGGTATCCCTAGTAAGTTTTCCAATGAAAATTAAATTTAAAAGATGAACAATATGGAGGTGAGAAAACTTTGTATGTATCAAGCATATGACCACACACACACACACAGAGAGACACACACGCACGAACACAACAACAATCCGATAAGTATAGTGCATCTATTTTTCCAAACCATGCATGTATGACACGAATTCAAAAATACTCCTTCTATTCCTAAATATTAGTCTTTTAGAGAGTTCAACAAGTGACTACATACAGAGCAAAATGAGTGAATCTAGACTCTAAAATATGTCTATATACATCCGTATGTGCCAGTCCATTTGAAGCCTCTAAAAAGACTAATATTTAGGAACGAAGGGAGTAAAATGTAAGACATCTATGGTCCTCAGTTCAATATTTAAAATGAACATGAAACTGAAACATGAATATTAAGTCTAGTACTACAGTACATGCAAATGTTGTGTTTAGGCGGAGCTATGATTGTCGGGGGTCAACCCCTCGACCTTAGATAGAATTATGGAGCTTTGTTTAGGGTTGTTTAGATTATATTTGTCCCCACCCTCCCAACCACCGATTGGTTGTGCACCCCCAACCCCTCCTCCCCGGGAGAATATCATGTGCCACCATACCTTAGATGCTATATGCTGATACGAATTGCTTGGAGCTTGTAGATCTGAGATATAGCAGCTCACATGATGTGTCTTAATATTTTTGCAGGAAACCTTGATGAGTTTGAGAATTGCACACAATTTGTACAAAAACTACTTAGATGCCCTTTGATCCCATATCCAACGACCTCGAAGCTCGTATCTCCGTAGCATCTAAGATGAAGGAGGACATCATATTCTCATGTATGTAAGAATATCATGTGCTACCACACCTTAGATGATTTGGTGATACAAGCTCTTCGGAGGCATTGGATTTATGACCCAACACCTCCTCGGTGGTTTGAATGGTTTTTTGCATAAAAGCCCCAAAAGAGTTCGGCCACTGCTTACAAGCACAAAGACTGCTCAGATGCCATTGGATCTCAGATCAAACGACCTCCAAGCTTGTATCACCGTAGCATCCAAGCTGCGATAGCACCTTATGTTTTCTCGCACGGGAGAGTATGAGGTGCTCCCGCACCATAGATTCTATGGTGATACGAGTTCACTGAGATCGAACGACCCACAGTATGAGGTTTGAATGTTTTTGCAATATACGGATGATAGAGTTTGGGAAATGCGCAGAAAGTACAAGTACTACGCATGTGCCATCTGATCATTGATCATACGACCTAGATGCTCATATCACCATAGCGGGTAATTAAGCTATGGGGAGCACCTAATATGAGCACCGGGGAGCCGTTGGATCGAAGATGCAGCGGCACACACGAGGCCTGAATGTTTTATTTGCAAAAAACCTTTGGAGAGTTTGGAAATTGCGGATAATTACAAAGACTACTCCCAAGCCATTGGATCTCACTTCCAACAGTGTAAAAACTCGTATCACCACAATATCTAAGTTGCGGGGTGGATGTGATATTCTATGCCGCTGTCATTTTTGTTCGTAAACTTGCAAAATACGTGTAACTCGTGCCGTTACTTGTCTAACCGCGCAAAGTGTTTGTTCAAAGAAACCATCCTACACAGAAATATCGGAACAACACACGGGGGTCACACTTGTCATTAATCAAATTTGGACCAAAGACTAACAAATCTGAAAGACGAGATTCGAACTGGCAACCTGGACTACAAAGCGTAAGTCGATAGCCTGAAAAAACGAACGGTTGTTGGCTTTGTCCCATAACTTGATTTTATACAGTACTTGCGTTGAGTAGAGTAGAGGGAGTGCCTCGTCAACACGTGCATGACCGTTGTCTCACTTACTGGTGGGTCCCAGGTCTGCGATCTCAATCTCACTTCTCTCCATCGTCTAACCTTTGCACGGGCACACACAAAGAGCGGCGCTAGCTTGCCGTGGTGTTATTACAACTAAAAAAGCTTGGAAATAGAAGAATCGCCTAGAACAAGAGACGTTTTGGCTGGTCGAGAAGGAGCTAACCACATCTATCCTCCGTGCCACGTTTGCATGATGAAGCTGTGTGGCTAGTGGGATGTTTTTGACTGACTGGCTGGGTCCCGAGGTCGAACCATAAGTACTACATCTGATACAGTATATTTTTACACACACATTTTTCCTCCATGCCGAGACGTGGCACACCCTACCGCGCGGTTTCGGGGTCCTCCCGGGTGGTGCACGCATATATTCTTCCTGATGTGGGACGCCCTACCGCGTGTTTTCTGGGTCCTCCTCGGTCGTAGCGCCGAAGCAAGTAAATGAGTCGTCAAATCACGAAAGATCACCTTTCCCGCCGAGTACATCAGTGAAGCACGGTGGCTAGCTAGTTCGACCGATTAGCTAGGCTGCCGACACATTTGTTTTTTCACCCCTTTTTTTATCTACTTGCCGGCAGGTAAATTTAAATATCCACCGCGACGTTGCTCTGGTGTTTGGGTGCGGCAGGATTTTTAATTTTTTGATTGATGGGAGCAGGCGCAGCAGCAATTAGTCACGATGACTCCGCCTGTAAAAACCCACTGCTCCCTGATGTGAGAAGTTGTCGACTGGTGTTTTACCGTGGTGAAAACCAAAAGATTCCCCGCTCCCTCTGCCTTCCCGTAGATTGCATTGCCTTTCAGCCGTTTCGCTCCCTTTGCTTCCTCTCCCCATTGCTTCTACCTGGTGCCATGGTGGCGTAGCAGATCACGGAGTCTGAGGTGAGGCGCCTGACACAGGAGCTCCATGCCAAGGATGCGGAGCTCAGGGCCAAGGATGTGGAGCTCCGTGAGCTCAAGGAGGAGAGGAGTGCCATGCTCCTCCATTATGTGCAGGAGTTCACGGAGCTTCAAAAGCGGCAGGCATCCACCACAAAGATGCTCGAGGCGTCGGCGACGTTGCTGCAGAAAGCGGGAGATACGATAGGCCGTCAGGGGAGCCGGCTGGAGCGCGAGCGGGCCGATCGTGACGAGGTCAAGGATCGCCTCAGCCACTTGGTGAACCAAGTTGCCACACACGTGTTGCGGCTGCGCGATGCCTATTGTCGTGCCAGCGCGACGATGCCGGTCGTCGGGCTAAACCCGTTCGACCACCCGGTCAACTTCAACGAGCTACGGCTTCCTGACCTGGTCTCGTTCTTTACCTATATCTCCGAGGAGCCGAGCCGTCTCCGCGCGATGGTGGGGGCTGAGCTGGACAAGGAGGGGTTGCGGGCTGCCGTCGTCGTTGCCAGGCGAATCCTTTCAGGTCTCCGTCACCGGATTCCATTCGTGCCATTGGACACCGTCTTTGACGAGCTGGCTCCCGTCGACCGGGAGCGGGCTCTGTGGGCGGTTGCACCCTACATCACCAATGTCGTGCGCCTCGAGAAGCAAAGGGACTTCAGTGGTGGGCATGTCCATGTCTCGGCGCAACATGACCGTTAGATCAAACTCAGACGGTGCAGATCAGTCACTGTAGCACAAAGCGTGTGGGTGTGTTTGGTTGCATTCTCATCTCAATATAGTTGTTTCCTCTTCGTGTATTTTTGTCAACCTACTAGTGTGGACTCTGAAAGATCGTGGATGTCGCCTAGAGGGGGGTGAATAGGTGCTTTAAAATAGTTACGGTTTAGGCTTGAACAAATGCGGAATAAACCTAGTGGTTAATTTGTCAAGCACAAAACCTACAACAACTAGGCTCACCTATGTGCACCAAAAACTTATGCTAAGCAAGATAAACTACTAGGTGATAGCAAGATATATGACAAGAAACAATATGGCTATCACAAAGTAAAGTGCATAATTAAAGAGCTCGGGTAAGAAATAACCGAGGCACACGGAGACGATGATGTATCCTGAAGTTCACACCCTTGCGGATGCTAATCTCCGTTTGGAGCGGTGTGGAGGCACAATGCTCCCCAAGAAGCCACTAGGGCCACCGTAATCTCCTCATGCCCTCGCACAATGCAAGATGGCATGATTCCACTAAGGTACCCTTGAGGGTGGTCACCGAACCCATACAAATGGCAACCCTTGGGGCGGTCACCGAACCCGTACACGTTGGCAACCCTTGGGGGCGGTCACCGGAACCCGTCAAATTGCTCGGGGCAATCTCCACAACCTAATTGGAGACCCCGACGCTTGCCCGGAGCTTTGCACCACAATGATTGAGCTCCGAACACCACCAACCGTCTAGGGCGCCAAGGCACCCAAGAGGAACAAGCTCTAGGGTGCCCAAACACCCAAGAGTAATAAGCTTCTCAAACTTCACTTCCACGTATCACCGTGGAGAACTCAAACCAATGCACCAAATGCAATGGCAAGGGCACACAGAGTGCCCAAGTCCTTCTCTCCCAAATCCCACCAAAGCAACTAATGCTAGGGAGGAAAATGAGAGGAAGAACGAAAGAAGAACACGAAGAACTCCAAGATCTAGATCCAAGGGGTTCCCCTCACTTAGAGGAGAAAGTGATTGGTGGATACGTGGATCTAGATCTCCTCTCTCTTTTCCCTCAAGAACTAGCAAGAATAATTGGAGGGATTGAGAGTTAGCAAGCTCGAAGAAGGTCAACAATGGGGGAAGAACACGAGCTCAAGAGATTGGGTTCATTGGGGAAGAAGACCCCCTTTTATAGGTGGGGAAAAATGCAACCGTTATGCTCACAGCCCGCACAGAGCGGTACTACCGCTCCAAGGAGCGGTACTACCACTAGGGCGGAAGTACCCCTTTGAAAAACAACAGCGAGGAGGCAAAAGGCCAGTAGAACCGCCGGAGCGGTACTACCGCTCGTCCTCACGGTACTACCGCAAATGTTAGCGGTACTACTACTTGCGAGCGGTAAAAAAATACTTCCGTGCCTACTTCCGCTGAGCAAAACATGAGATTTTGGTCCGGAACGGTACTACCGCTTAGGAGCCGCGGTAGTACTGCTCTGGAGCGGTACTACCACTCAGGAGCCGCAGTAGTACTGCTCTGGAGCGGTTGTAAAAAATTACATCCGCTCTAGCCACGGTAGTACCGCTGCAGCCTTTACAAAAACAACCATAACTTCTGCAAACGGACTCCGAATCCAATGAAACCAAGTTTGTTGGAAAGCTAACGTCATGGCCTAACACAATATTGATAGAAATACCAATAAGAAGCAAATGAGAAAAGTCCCAAAAGAAAATGGTGAGAACCCTTCCTCATATAATACCGGTAAAACCTCCAACATCGAAAACATCATAGAAGACGCATGCAAACTCCGTTTTCGATGAACTCAAGCTTGTCATCAAGATGACCATAAGCTCTAAGACTCACAAAGAGAACAAAACAAGAACCAAGAAACATGATGCAAGGATGCAATGGTTTGATCTCTCGATGAATGATATGGTCAAGCTACTCACTTGAGAGCCCCCCTTGATAGTACGGCTATCGATCCTATAACACGGTCTCCCAACTACCACCATGAGACCGGTAAAATAGAAAACCTATCAAGGGCAAACCTTTGCCTTGCACATGATCCACTTGAGCTAGATGATGACGATCTTGTCCTCCTCAAGATGGACCACCTTTCTTGATTGCGTTGGGTCGATGGAGACTAGATGATTGCTCCCCATACTCCACTATGGGTGAGCCACTCTTCGGCACATCTTCAAAAGTCCATTGACACCACAATGGATGGCAAGCTTCAAGCAATTGATCTCTTCGTGATTCTCCACTTGAACTTGCACACGACAATCTTGATGACGATCACCACTTGATGTCATCCTTCCCATGGGTTGTATGATATCATCCTCTTGACGCAAGCCCATGGACACGTACCTAACCCCACATAGACTCTCACATAGACCATGGGTTAGTACACAAAGTGCAATGGACAATGCTTACCATACCATGGGATCACTTGATCCCTCTCGGTACATCTTCTACTCTTTGTGAGTTGATCAACTTGATTCACTCTTGACTTAGTCTTGATCAACCTTGAATCTTTCCAACTCTCTTCGTTTGGATGATGTCTTGAAGGTAAACATGAATGATCACACAATCTTCTTCTTCAAGACATGCTTGCAATAAGCTCAACACTCACATGACCAATCTTTGGATAATTACTTAATAACACCTTGGTCAACCCATAAAATCCTTGAAACCAACACATGGACTTCAAGAAATGCCTATGAAAAAATCCTTCAAATATAACTCAATGCAACCATTAGTCCATAGAGAATGTCATCAATTACCAAAACCACACATGGGGGCACCACATGTCCTTTCAATCTCCCCCATTTTGGTAATTGATGACAATCACTTTCAAGAGAGTTTATATAAGGAATTATGCATCACCATGCAATGCAACAACCAATAATGCATGCGTAGGAGATGCGTATGCTTAGGAACAAACCAAAGCCAGAAGAGACAACTCTCTAAACTTCTCCACAAAACTCTCTGAAACTTCTCCCCCATTGGCATCGATTGCAAAAATGGGCTAAAAGATTAGAAGGCCAATATAAAATGTGTTCCTCCATAAATTGTGTATTTCTCAACAAGAGAGTGGAATGCAATACACATATCCAACGGTAAATACTTGGAGGAAGGCAAACTATATTGAGGCCCAAAGATTGCAAAAGGAAGATATGCCACAAAGACATAATCAAAGAGAGAAACAAGCAATCAAGCAATCAAAAGATAGCAATTGAAGCAAGCTATCAAAAGATACCAATTGAACCAACTAGGCCAATGATCCTACGAGCCACATGAATAAAGGATATTATGATAAGAGTGGAGCATTGTTCTAAAGAAACTAGAGAAGTTCCCCATGATTTGTGCACATCAAGAATTTTTGTATTTGGATACAAAGTGCACAAAATAGGATCATAGCTCCCCCAAAATCAATAGAAACTTACAACAAGTGCAAGAGAGAATATAGGAAACTAAGCCTAGTACTTGCAACAAACACATGGTTGAGCAACAAGTAAGAGAGGCAACTTAAGGGTGGGCTCAACCAAAAATATGTGTGTGAGTCAAGGCAATGCACTTGAGAAGACTAATGTACAGAAGAGCATTAAGCATCAATAAAGTCATCAAAGAATGAGGCACACAGTGCAAGGCCTATCATTCCCACACACAACTAGCAAATGGGTTCACAAGCTTACTAATAAGCATATAGAGAACCTATGCTTGTGACAAGCCGTGGTGAAGATAGAAGATGAAAGGCGCATCAAGACGAGGGATGCCAATTAAGATGGAAAAAACCTCGTAAACATAAGCATGAGGAAACTAATCTTCACCACACAAGAGCGCATCAAGATGCAACGATAGAAGACACGCATTCAAGGCAAAAGCTTTCACGTAGCCACCAAAGAAATAACATAAGAAAGACAAGGTGGACGTGAAAGAAAGGATATCATCTAGATATGCAACTTCTCTCAAGTGTATAAGATTCTAGGTAGACGAAATCATGATGATATATATATATATATATATATATATATATATATATATATATATATATATCTACAAAGAAGGATACACCTGAAATAGTTACAACACGAAGGAACAAGATATCCAAAAGGAAGTCATACATGTACCAATAAGATATTTGCTTGAGAGCATAGCACATGGATAGATATGGTCTTATTGTATATAAATGAATTCCAACCACACGAACATCAAAGACATCACAACTAGAAACAAGACATCATTGTTGGGATGCTTTGAGAAAGGAAACAAGTATCACAAGAAAGAATGGATAACATGCCATGATACAACCTACACAAGGTTGATGCAAGAAATGTGTGCATGAAGTATATGAAGATAATTGTTACCGAGATAACATTGGAAGGATGTAGTAGATACCAATTGAAGGTACAAAGTAGTTCATTGATCATCCTAGCTTGACTCCAATAAGCACATGGTGACAACACCTTCCTTGTGAGTGAGCCGAGCATCCAATGCATCTCCACTTGTTCCTAGAACAACAACACAAACAAAATGGTAGCCAAACTCATTGGGACCAAAGAGTTAGAGAACCAACAACACATAGGACAAACTCCACATAAATATGTGCATATAGATATGAAAATGAATTTCATGCACATCTCATCCAATTTGAGACTTGGTGGAGTTCCCCCTATATATTGGGTCAAAGAAAGATAACATGCCAAAGAAACTACAAGAAGTAAATATGCATGCTCAAGACTTTCAAGAACCGAGACCAAAAGACAAAGAAATACCAAGCGAAGAAAAGATACCAAATGAATAAATCATCACTTGGAGGATATCCAAAAAGATACATCAAGGAATGAGATATCCATTGATACACTCAAAAAGAAAGATGTCAAACTCCCAAAAGAGAGGATGGTTCCAAACAAACCAAGTGCTCTACAAAGTTTCATGATGGCACAAAGTACCAAAAAGAAACGGTTTGCATTCCACCAACACACACTTGATAAGGATCACAAGGTGAGCGTTCTAAGAAGAATAGGATAGCTCCCCCAAGCATTGTGCATTATAGAGAATTTGCATTTGAATACAAAAGGCACAAGATGGGATCACCCCTTTCACTATATCTATACAAACACTAGACAACCTCAAGTAAATAACAAGATCCACAAGTGGTATGGAATACAATGGGAGTTGACACAATCCTAGGCAAGAGATAAAGCAAATAAAAGCAAAGGCCAATGTAAAGATGATCAATAATTTCTACCACACATAAGTGAGTACCAATTGTCAAAAGACAAGAAGTATTTGGAAATAATTCCCGGTGGTAGATAGCAAGGATATCCGACATCATCTTCACACCAAAAAAAAGCAAATTGCAACTTGTAGAGCTAACATGCCACCTAGGAACAAGATAATTTACAATATCAATTCTAGGTGATAATATCTCAAATGTACACATTTTCTAGGCTAGTAATATACACATAGCATATTACTCCCCCATAATGTGATACCAATTAAAGATAAACAAGAGGCAAAAAATGATCCAACAAGAGATAATTAATGGACAATTGAGAATTTGAATTTCTCATGAGAAGACATACCACATAGCGACTAGATAATCTTGAAATATCAATACTAGATGGCATTACTCATGTACACACATATATAGGATTGTGAGGTGCACAAAGCACATCACTCCATTAATCTCTCACAAGAGCCAACTAAGAAAAGAACAAGATGCAAAAGGCTCAATGCATGACACATACGTACATGATGTGCAAACCAACACACACATACTTGATTGCTCAAGATAATCAAGTTGGAAGCACAACATATACAAACATATGCAAGGAACAAAACCAAACATGCAAAGGGGTAAGTAACTATCAATGTAAACACTTTAAGCACGAGTTATCGCATGGAGGAACATTGGATAAAAGATAGAAACTTGATAATCCGAATGACTTGGCTTGAGACAATTAGAATGATGAAGTCCCCTAAATTATTCATAAAGTAGCCAAGTCTCCAATGCCCTCCAACAACACCTATTGATCAAGTTTGAGCTAGTTGGTCCCCAACCAAGTTGGGTCCTAAGAGGTTAGTCACAATAGGCTTGGCTACCCAAATGGTTCTTTGCTTCAAACCACTTTGAGTACCAACAAACTTGGAAACCACATTGTCAACCTTATCCTTCCCAAGAAAATAGACATCATCAATAATAATTGGGTTGGATAAGTTACCACTAGTGCATGAAGAAGTGAGGTGACCCTTCTCACGACATAGGTAGCAACGTCTACTCTTCACTTTCTTCTCACTTGATTTCTCAACTTGAGAAGCATTAGCTTGAGTCTTCTTGGTAAGAGGCCTTTCTTCAACTTGAGGTTGAGCATGATAATGCACTTGTAGCCGCTTCCCATGTTGCTTGTCACTAATGGCCTTCTTCTTCAATGGGCAAGATCTAACATGATGCCCTTCAATTTTGCACTTGAAGCAAATAATCTTGGCTGAACTCTTGACTTGTTTTTGGCCCTTTTTGTTGTTGCTCTTGGACTTCTTCTTCTTATTGGAGTTGAATCCAAGTCCACCTTTGTCATTGGGGGATTTTTGTACACACAAGATATTGTTGAGTGTGTCATTCCCTTCATGACACTCTTCCAAATCTTTCTTCAAAGAAGTGACTTGGGCCTTGAGCTCTTTGATTTCCTCTACATGGTTAGTCTCAACACAAGCACTAGAGGAAGTATAAGCTTCATCTTCAGAGCAACAAGGCAAGGAAAGCAATTCATCACAAGATGTACCAATGTTATGCATGGATGAATCGCGAGGACTAGCACAAGGCAATATAGCATTTTGAATAAAAGTAGTGCTAGTATCCACATGAGGCTCACTAGATGTTACCTTAGCAAGCATGGCCTCATGATCTAACTTTAGCACATTATGGCATACTAGAAGATCATCATGAGAGCTTGTGAGCTTTACATGATTTTCTTCCAACATCCCATAATTGCTAGATAGCAACTCAAGTTGAGCCCTTAGCTCAACATTCTCCTTCAATATGGATGCTTCACAAGAGATAGAGTTAGTAGCACAAGCATCATCATTAGCAACAAGAGGAGAAGACAACTTGGCAAGCTCTTTTGAATATGAAGCCTTAAGTTGAGAATGAGACTCGGTGAGTTTGATGAGCTCACTCTTAATGACCCTTGAGCCATTTTCGAGGTCCTCAAAGTCCTCCAGGAGTTTAGCATGCGCAACTTCAAGCTCCTCATTTTTAGTTTTGAAATCATTGGCCACCTCAAGAGCTCTATCACGAGATTCCCTCACTCTAGATAATTCTAGAGCAAAAGTCTCCTTAAGAGATTCCTTGGTGGTTTGTTCAAGTTCAAGAGCTTGAGAGAGGTCCGCAATCTCATTAGCGTAATCACGCTCATGACCTTCCATTTTCTCAATGGTGACCTCATGCTCCTCGAGATGAGATTCCAACTCCTCAATATATTTCTTGCTCTCAATGGCAATGGACATAATTTCCATGAAGTTGGAACGAGCAATTTTATTTTTATGAAGAGCTTTAAAAACCATTTCCCCTTCATTTTTAAGGAGGCAACATTATCATTCTCTTCATCATAATCAACATCATCATCATTCTTGCCATCATCAATATTATCACAAGATATATTGGGATTCAAAGTGGGAGATACCTTTGAAGCCTTGTCCATAAGGCAAAAAGCAATAGATGATGATGTGGGATCCCTTGAAGCACCATTCAAGACCACATCTTGTTCCATGGAGTGTTGGGTTTCCTCTACATTGTTAGCACACCAATTCGAGGAAATACATGCATTTTTATCATGGCAACAAGACATAGCAAGCATATCATCATGAGATTTAGTCAAGCAATTTGTACATGATATGCAAGGACTATCAACACAAGCATGTGAAAAATTTGGAGTGCTCGAAGTGCTAGAGTCAGCATCGCAACAAGAAAGTGATGAAGGATTATCAAAACTAAGCCCACTATCATCATTGCAATGAACACCACTACTCACCATGTCATTACCTTGTGGAAAACCACATGTAGGTGAAGTAGAATAAGTTGAGAACACAACACGGCCGGAGGTCGAGGGAGAACAATCATCCCCACAAAACTTGGACACGCCATATTTATCTTGAAGCTTTGTCCACAACTCATGAGCATCTCGGAAAGGCATGAGATGAAATATAACTACATTGCTCAAAGCATCGAAAAGCACATTAGAAGGTTGAGCATTGAGATAAGAGTTTTTCTCATCCTCTAAAGATAATCTTTGGGGATCCTTTGGAGGAGAAAAAACCCATATCTACAATTCGCTCTAAATTTGGGTCCATGACTCTAAAGAGATTACGCATAAGAATAACCCAAACATCAAAATTTGTGCCATTGAAACTAAGAGTGTCAGAGAATCCTAATCCCCTAGTCGACATCTTTACTCTAGGCGGTTAAGCCTGACAAAGAGAGACGAGGCTCTGATACCAATTGAAAGATCGTGGATGTCGCCTAGAGGGGGGGTGAATAGGCGCTTTAGAATAATTACGGTTTAGGCTTGAACAAATGCAGAATAAACCTAGCGGTTAATTTGTCAAGCACAAAACCTACAACAACTAGGCTCACCTATGTGCACCAACAACTTATGCTAAGCAAGTAAACTACTAGGTGATAGCAAGATATATGTCAAGAAACAATATGGCTATCACAAAGTAAAGTGCATAAGTAAAGAGCTCGGGTAAGAGATAACCGAGGCACGCGGAGATGACGATATATCCTGAAGTTCACACCCTTGCGGATGCTAATCTCCATTTGGAGCGGTGTGGAGGCACAATGCTCCCCAAGAAGCCACTAGGGCCACCGCAATCTCCTCACGCCCTCACACAATGCTGTTGGGGATCGTAGCAGAAATTTAAAATTTTCTACGCATCACCAAGATCAATCTATGGAGTAATCTAGCAATGAAGGGAAGGAGAGTGCATCTACATACCCTTGTAGATCGCTAAGCAGAAGCGTTCAAGTGAACGGGCTTGATGGAGTCGTACTCGTCGTGATCCAAATCACCAATGATCCTAGTGCCGAATGGACGGCACCTCCGCGTTCAACACACGTACAGCCCGGTGACGTCTCCTACGCCTTGATCCAGCAAGGGGAGAAGGAGAGGTTGGGGAAGACTCCATCCAGCAGCAGCACGACGGCGTGGTGGTGGTGGAGGAGCGCGGGACCCCAGCAGGGCTTCGCCAAGCACTACGAGAGACGAGGAGGGAGAGGGGTAGGGCTGCACCAACAGGGGAAGGACTTCGTGTGTTGGGATGCCCCTTTGCCTCAACTATATATAGGGGGAGAGGGAGGGCTGCGCCCCTACCTAGGGTTTCCACCCTAGGGGTGGCGGCAGCCCCAATCCCATCTGGGGTGGCGGCCAAGTGGGGGGAGAGGGGGGCGCACCAAGCATGGGCCTTAGGGCCCATCTGCCCTTAGGGTTTGCCCCCTCTTCTCTCTAGGCGCATGGGCCTTGGTGGGGAGGCGCCCCAGCCCACCTAGGGGCTGGTACCTTCTCACACTTGGCCCATGTATGCCTCCGGGGCCCGTGGCCCCTCCCGGTGGACCCCCGGACCCCTCCGGTGATCCCGGTACACTACCGGTGATGCCCGGAACACTTCCAGTGGCCAAAACCATACTTCCTATATATCAATATTTACCTCCAGACCATTCCGGAACTCCTCGTGACATTCGGGATCACATCCGGGACTCCGAACAACATTCGATAACCGCGTACATACTTTCCCTATAACCCTAGCGTCATCGAACCTTAAGTGTGTAGACCCTACGGGCTTGGGAGTCATGCAGACATGGCCGAGACAATTCTCTGGTCAATAACCAACAGCGGGATCTGGATACCCATGTTGGCTCCGACATGCTCCACGATGATCTCATCGGATGAACCACGATGTCAAGGATTCAATCAATCCCGTATACAATTCCCTTTGTCTATCGGTATGATACTTGCCCGAGATTCGATCGTCGGTATCCCAATACCTTGTTCAATCTTGTTACCGGCAAGTCTCTTTACTCGTTCCATAACACATCATCCCGTGATCAACTCCTTGATCACATTGTGCACATTATGATGATGTCCTACCGAGTGGGCCCAGAGATACCTCTTCGTTTACACGGAGTGACAAATCCCAGTCTCGATTCGTGCCAACCCAACAGACACTTTCGGAGATACCTGTAATGAACCTTTATAGCCACCCAGTTACGTTGTGACGTTTGGTACACCCAAAGCATTCCTACGGTATTCGGGAGTTGCACAATCTCATGGTCTAAGGAAATGATACTTGACATTAGAAAAGCTTTAGCATACGAACTACACGATCTTTGTGCTAGGCTTAGGATTGGGCCTTGTCCATCACATCAATCTCCTAATGATGTGATCCCGTTATCAACGACATCCAATGCCCATGGTCAGGAAACCGTAACCATCTATTGATCAACGAGCTAGTCAACTAGAGGCTTACTAGGGACATGGTGTTGTCTATGTATCCACATATGTATCTGAGTTTCCTATCAATACAATTCTAGCATGGATAATAAACGATTATCATGAACAAGGAAATATAATAATAACCAATTTATTATTGCCTCTAGGGCATATTTCCAACAGTCTCCCACTTGCCCTAGAGTCAATAATCTAGTTCACATCGCCATGTGATTAACACTCACAGGTCACATTGCCATGTGACCAACATCCAAGAGTCTACTAGACTCAATGATCTAGTTCACATCACTATGTGATAAACACTCAAAGAGTTCTGGGTTTGATCATGTTATGCTTGTGAGAGGGGTTGTAGTCAACGGGTCTTGCCATATTCAGATCCCTATGTATTTCGCAAAACTTTATGTCATATCATAGATGCTGCTACCATGTTCCACTTGGAGCTATTCCAAATTGTTGATCCATTATACGTATCCGGTATCTCTTCTCAAAGCTATCCGGATAGGTGTTAAGCTTGCATCGACGTAACTCTTTACATCGAACTCTTTATCACCTCCATAACCGAGAAACATTTCCTTATTCCTCTAAGGACAATTTTGACCACTATCCGGTGATCCAGTCCTAGATCACCTTTGTACCCTCTTGCCAGACATGTGGCAAGGCACACATTAGGTGTGGTACTCAGCATGGCATACCGTATAGAGCCTATGACAAGAGCATAGGGGATGACCTTCGTCCTTCCTCTTTCTTCTGCCGTGGTCAAGCTTTGAGTCTTACTCAAGTTCACACCTTACAACTCAGGTAAGAACCCCTTCTTTGACTGATCTATTTTGAACTCCTTCAAAAACATGTCAAGGTGTGTGTTCTTTGAAAGTATCATCAGGCGTCTTGATCTCTCTCTATAGATCTTGATGCCCAATATGTAAGCAACTTTATCCAGATCTTCCTTTGAAAAACACTTTTCAAACAACCGTTTATGCTTTCCATAAATTCTACATTATTTCGGATCAACAATATGTCATCCACATATACTTATCAGAAATGTTGTAGTGCTCCCACTCACTTTTTTGTAAATACAAGTTTCTAGCAAACATTGTATAAACCTAAAAGCTTTGATCACTCCATCAAAACATATATTCCGATTCCGAGATTCTTGCTCTAGTCCATAGAAGGATTGCTGGAGCCAGCATACCTTTTAGCATCCTTAGGATCGACAAAACCTTTTATTGTATCACATCTGTAAGAAAACTTGTTTTGACATCCATCTGTAAGATCTCATAATCGAAAAATACAGCTAATGCTAACATGATTCCGACGGACTTAAGCATCGCTACGGGTGAGAATTTCTCATCGTAGTCAACTCCTTGAACTTGTGAAAAGACTCTTTCCCACAAGTCGAGCTTTATAGACGGTAACATTACCGCCCACGTCCGTCATCTTCTTAAAGATCCATTTATCTCAATGGCTTGCCGATCATCGGGCAAGTCCACCAAAGTCCATACTTTGTTCTGATATATGGATCCTATCTTGGATTTCATGGCTTCTAACCATTTGTCGAAATACGGCCCCACCATCGCTTCTCCATAGCTCGTAGCTTCATTGTTGTCTAACAACATGATATCTAAGACAGGATTACCGTACCACTCAGGAGTAGTACATATCCTTGTCGACCTACGAGGTTCGATAGCAACTTGATCCAAAGCTTCATGATCACTATCATTAACTTCCTCTTCAACAGATGTAGGCGCCACAGAAAACATCTTTCTGTGTTGCATCACTTTCTGGTTGAAATAAAGGTTCGACAACCTCATCAAGTTCTATCTTCCTCCCACTCAATTCTTTCAAGAGAAACTCCTTCTCGAGAAAGGACCCGTTCTTAGCGACAAACAATTTTCCCTCGGATCTGAGATAGAAGGTATACCCAACTGTCACCTTTGGGTATTCTATGAAGATGTGTTTGTCCGCTTTTGGGTTCGAGCTTCTCCGGCAGAAGCCTTAAGCATTGCAGCCCCAAACATTAAGAAACGACAACTTTGGTTTCTTGCCAAACCAATGTTCACACGATGTCGTCTCAACGGACTTAGATGGTGTCCTATCTAAAGTGAATGCAGATGTCTCTAATGCATAGCCTCAAAATAATAGCGGTAGATCGGTAAGAGACATCATAGATCGCACCATATCTCATAAGGTTCGATTACGATGTCCGGACACACCATAACCGAGTGGTGTTCCAGGTGGCTTCAACTGTGAAACAATTCCACAATGTCTTAAGTGTTTGCCAAACTCATAACTCTGATATTCTCATTGATCGGATCGTAGGAATTTGATCTTCTTGTTATGATGATTCTTAACTTCACTCTGAAATCGCTTGAACTTTTCAAACGTTTCAGACTTGTGCTTCAACAAGTAAATATACCTATATCTACTCAAATCGTCAGTGAAGATGAGAAAATAGCGATATCCACCACACGCTTCAATTCTCATTGGATCACATGCATCAGCATGTATGATTTCCAACAAGTCACTTGCCCGTTTCATTGTACCTGAAAGCGGGGTCTTAGTCATCCTGCCCATGAGGCATGGCTCGCATGTGTCAAGTGATTCAAAATCAAGTGACTCCAAACATCCATCGACATGGAGTTTCTTCATGCATCTTACGCCAATATGACCTAAGCGGCAGTGCTACGAGAAAGTGGTACTATCATTATTAACTCTACATCTTTTGGCGTGAACATGTGTATTACCACGATCGAGATTCAATGAACCATTCACATAGGGTGCATGACCATGAAAGGTATCATTCATGTAAACATAATAACCATTATTATCTAACTTAAATGAATGACCGTATTGCAATGAACATGATCTCATCGTATTCATGCTCAACGTAGACACCTGATAACATTTATCTAGGTTCAATGCTAATCTCAAAGGCAGATGGAGCGTGCGATGGTGATCTCATCAACTTTGGAAACACTTCCAACACACATCATCACCTCGCCCTTAGCCAGTCTCCGTTTAGTCCGTAGCTTTTGCTTCAAGTCACCAATAATAGTAACTGAACCGGTATCCAATACCCAGGTGCTACCAGGAGTACTAGTGAGGTACATATTAATAACACGTATATACTTTGAAGTTGCCAGCCTTCTTATCTACCATGCATTTGGGGTAATTCCGCTACTAGTGACCGTTCCCCTTACAATAGAAGCACTTAGTCTCGGGTTTGGGTTCAACCTTAGGTTCCTTCACTGGAGCGGCAACTGGTTTGCCATCCATGAAGTTTCCCTTCTAGCCCTTGCCCTTCTTGAAACCAGTGGTCTTGTTAAACCATCAACACTTGATGCTCCTTCTTGATTTCTACCTTTTGCGGTTTTAAGCACCGAGAACAGCTCCGGGATCAACTCTATCCCTTGCATGTCATAGTTCACCACGAAGATCTAGTAGCTTAGTGATAGTGGCTAGAGAACTCTATCAATCACTATCTTATCTGGAAGTTTAACTCCCACTTGATTTAAGTGATTGTTGCACCCAGACATTCTGAGCACATGCTCACTAGCTGAGCTATTCTCCTCCATCTTGTTGGCAAAAGAACTTGTCAGAGGTCTCATACCTCTCAACACGGGCATGAGCCTGAAATCCCAATTTCAGCTCTTTGAACATGTCATATGTCTTATGGCGTTCAAAACGTCATTCGAATCCCGATTCTAAGCCATAAAGTATGGTGCACTAAACTATCAAGTAGTCATCGGGATGTGTCTGTCAAGTGTTCACAACATCCACAGATGACGTTGTAGGGGTTTGCACATCGAGCGGTGCATCAAAGACGTAAGCCTTCTGTGTAGTAGTGAGGACACTACTCGGACTACGGACCCAGTCCGCATCATTGCTTACAATATCTTTCAACTTAATCCTTCTCTAGGAATGTATTGAAACAGGGAGCTACAACGTGAGCTATTCATCTACAACATATTTGCGAAGACAATTTAAACTATGTTCATGATAATTAAGTTCATCTAATCAAATTATTTAATGAACTCCCACTCAGATTGACATCCCACTAGTCATCTAAGTGAAACATGATCCGAGTCAACTAGGCCGTGTCCGATCATCACGTGAGACGGAGTAGTCAACATCGGTGAACATCTTCATGTTGATCGTATCTTCTATACGACTCATGCTCGACCTTTCGGTCTTCCGTGTTCCGAGGCCATGTCTGTACATGCTAGGCTCGTCAAGTCAACCTAAGTGTATTGCGTGTGTAAATCTGGCTTACACCCGTTGTATTCGAACGTTAGAATCTATCACACCTGATCATCACGTGCTGCTTCGAAATGACAAACCTTCGCAACGGTGCACAGTTAGGGGGAACACTATCTTGAAATTTTAGTGAGGGATCATCTTATTTAAGCTACCATCATTCTAAGCAAATAAGATGTAAAACATGATAAACATCACATGCAATTAAATAGTGACATGATATGGCCAATATCATTTTGCTCCTTTTGATCTCCATCTTTGGGGCTCCATGATCATCATTGTCACCGGCATGACACCATGATCTTCATCATCATGATCTCCATCATCGTGTCTTCTTGAAGTTGTCTCGTCATCTATTACTTCTACTACTATGGCTAACGCTTTAGCAATAAAGTAAAGTAATTACATGACGTTTATGTTGACACGCAGGTCATAAATAAATTAAGACAACTCCTATGGCTCCTGCCAGTTGTCATACTCATCGACATGCAAGTCGTGATTCCTATTACAAGAACATGATCAATCTCATACATCACATATATCATTCATCACATCCTTTTGGCCATATCACATCACAAGGCATATGCTGCAAAAACAAGTTAGACGTCCTCTAATTGTTGTTGCAAGTTTTTACGTGGCTGCTATAGGTTTCTAGCAAGAACGTTTCTTACCTACGCCAAAACCACAACGTGATATGCCAATTTCTATTTACCCTTCATAAGGACCCTTTTCATCGAATCCGATCCTACTAAAGTGGGAGAGACAGACACCCGCTAGCCACCTTATGCAACTAGTGCATGTCAGTCATTGGAACCAGTCTCACGTAAGAGTACGTGTAAGGTCGGTCCGGGCCGCTTCATCCCACGATGCCGCCGAATCAAGATAAGACTAGTAACGGCAAGTAAATTGACAATATCGACGCCCACAACTGCTTTGTGTTCTACTCGTGCATAGAAACTACGCATAGACCTAGCTCATGATGCCACTATTGGGGATCGTAGCAGAAATTTAAAATTTTCTACGCATCACCAAGATCAATCTATGGAGTAATCTAGCAACGAAGGGAAGGAGAGTGCATCTACATACCCTTGTAGATCGCTAAGCGGAAGCGTTCAAGTGAACGGGGTTGATGGAGTCGTACTCGTCGTGATCCAAATCACCGATGATCCTAGTGCCGAACGGACGGCACCTCCGCGTTCAACACACGTACAGCCCGGTGACATCTCCTACGCCTTGATCCAGCAAGGGGAGAAGGAGAGGTTGGGGAAGACTCCATCCAGCATCAGCACGACGGCGTGGTGGTGGTGGAGGAGCGCGGGACTCCAGCAGGGCTTCGCCAAGCACTATGAGAGACGAGGAGGGAGGGGGGTAGGGCTGCGCCAACAGGGGAAGGATTTCGTGTGTTGGGCTGCCCCTTTGCCTCCACTATATATAGGGGGAGAGGGAGGGCTGCGCCCCCACCTAGGGTTTCCACCCTAGGGGTGGCGGCAGCCCCAATCCCATCTCGGGTGGCGGCCAAGTGGGGGGAGAGGGAGGCGCACCAGGCATGGGCCTTAGGGCCCATCTGCCCTTAGGGTTTGCCCCCTCTTCTCTCTAGGCGCATGGGCCTTGGTGGGGAGGCGCCCCAGCCCACCTAGGGGCTGGTCCCTTCTCACACTTGGCCCATGTATGCCTCCGGGGCCCGTGGCCCCTCCTGGTGGACCCCCAGACCCCTCCTGTGGTCCCGGTACACTACCGGTGATGCCTGGAACACTTCCGGTGGCCAAAACCATACTTCCTATATAGCAATCTTTACCTTCGGACCATTCCGGAACTCCTCGTGACGTCCGGGATCTCATCCGGGACTCCGAACAACATTCGGTAACCGCGTACATACTTTCCCTATAACCCTAGCGTCATCGAACCTTAAGTGTGTAGACCCTACGGGCTCGGGAGTCATGCAGACATGGCCGAGACAATTCTCTGGTCAATAACCAACATCGGGATCTGGATACCCATGTTGGCTCCCACATGCTCCACGATGATCTCATCGGATGAACCACGATGTCAAGGATTCAATCAATCCCGTATACAATTCCTTTTGTCTATCGGTATGATACTTGCCCGAGATTCGATCGTCGGTATCCCGATACCTTGTTCAATCTCGTTACCGACAAGTCTCTTTACTTGTTCCGTAACACATCATCCTGTGATCAACTCCTTGATCACATTGTGCACATTATGATGATGTCCTACCGAGTGGGCCCAGAGATACCTCTCCGTTTACAAGGAGTGACAAATCCCAGTCTCGATTCGTGCCAACCCAACAGACACTTTTGGAGATACCTGTAGTGAACCTTTATAGCCACCTAGTTACATTGTGACGTTTGGTACACCCAAAGCATTCCTACGGTATCCGGGAGTTGCACAATCTCATGGTCTAAGGAAATGATACTTGACATTAGAAAAGCTTTAGCATACGAACTACACGATCTTTGTGCTAGGCTTAGGATTGGGCCTTGTCCATCACATCATTCTCCTAATGATGTGATCCCGTTATCAACGACATCCAATGCCCATGGTCAGGAAACCGTAACCATCTATTGATCAACGAGCTAGTCAACTAGAGGCTTACTAGGGACATGGTGTTGTCTATGTATCCACACATGTATCTGAGTTTCCTATCAATACAATTCTAGCATGGATAATAAACGATTATCATGAACAAGGAAATATAATAATAACCAATTTATTATTGCCTCTAGGGCATATTTCCAACAAATGCAAGATGCCGTGATTCCACTAAGGGACCCTTGAGGGCGGTTGAGGGAGTCCTGGATTAGGGGGTGTTCGGATAGCCGGACTATACCTTCAGCCGGACTCCTGGACTATGAAGATACAAGATTGAAGACTTCGTCCCGTGTCCGGAGGGGACTTTCCTTGGCGTGGAAGGCAAGCTTGGCGATACGGATATGCAGATCTCCTACCATTGTAACCGACTTTGTGTAACCCTAACCCTCTCCGGTGTCTATATAAACTGGAGGGTTTTAGTCCGTAGGACAACATACACAACAACAATCATACCATAGGCTAGCTTCTAGGGTTTAGCCTCTCTGATCTCGTGGTAGATCTACTCTTGTACTACCCATATCATCAATATTAATCAAGCAGGACGTAGGGTTTTACCTCCATCGAGAGGGCCCAAACCTGGGTAAAACTTCGTGTCCCTTGCCTCCTGTTACCATCCGGCCTAGACGCACAGTTCGGGACCCCCTACCCGAGATCCGCCGGTTTTGACACTGACATTGGTGCTTTCATTAAGAGTTCCTTTGTGTCGTCGTCGTCAGGCTCGATGGCTCCAATGATCATGAATAGCGATGCAGTCCAGGGTGAGACCTTCCTCCCCGGACATATCTTCGTCTTCGGCGGCTTCGCACTGCGGGCCAATTCACTTGGCCATCTGGAGTAGATCGAAAGCTACGCCTCTGGCCGTCAGGTCAGATTTGGAAGTTTAAACTACACAGCTAACATCCGCGGGGACTTGATCTTTGATGGATTCGAGCCACTGCCGAGCGCGCCGCACAGTCACGATGAGCATGATCAAGCTCTGTCGCCGAACAGTGCCCTGGAGGCCGCACCCGCATCGGCTTCGACCTTTAATTCAGAGCCAACTGCGCCGATCGAGGATGGGTGGTTGGACGCCGCCTCGGGGGCTATGATCCCAACGGCGATCGAGCCGAACACCAGCCCCGCACTCCGCGAGACTCGTGACTCCAAGAAGCCGGACTCTTCTCCGGACTCCGAACCCTCCGCGCCCCTGCCGATCGAATCCGATTGGGCGCCCATTATGGTGTTTACTGCTGCGGACATCTTTCAGCACTCGCCTTTCGGCGATATTCTGAAGACACTGAAGTCTCTCTCTTTATCAGGAGAGCCCTGGGCAGACTACGGTCAGCAAGGTTGGGGT
The DNA here is from genome assembly GCF_018294505.1 of Triticum aestivum. Classification (NCBI taxonomy): domain Eukaryota; kingdom Viridiplantae; phylum Streptophyta; class Magnoliopsida; order Poales; family Poaceae; genus Triticum; species Triticum aestivum. Next base: position 414,345,985 of record NC_057809.1, read on the forward strand.
ACAGACGATGAAGAAATTCAAAGCCCACCCACCACCCACTTTGTAGCCACTGTCGACGATTTAACCGACATGCTCGACTTCGACTCCAAAGAAATCGACGGTATGGACGCCGATGAAGGATACGATGAAGAACTAGCGCCTATCGGGCCCTGGAAAGCCACCTCGTCATATGACATATACATGGCGGACACCCCAAAAGAAGGAGATGGCGATGGAACAGCGGAGGATGACCCCTCCAAGAAACAGCCTAAGCGCCGGCGTCAGCGGCGCCGCTCAAAATCCCGCCAAAACAAATACGGTGATTCCAGCACGGGAGATAATAATACTCCGGAGAGTGCCGAAGAAAACCCCCTCCAGCAAGATTTAGCATAGGAGGATGGAGAAGCCAGCCCTCATGTGAGAGCGGCAGACAGAGAGGTCGAGGACGACAATTATATGCCTCCCTCCGAAGATGAGGCAAGCCTCGGCGACGACGAATTTGTCGTGCTAGAGGATCCCGTCGAGCAAGAGCATTTTCAACGCAGGCTTATGGCCACGGCAAGAAGCCTTAAGAAAAAACAGCAACAACTTAGAGCTGATCAAGATTTGCTAGTCGACAGATGGACTGAAGTCCTTGCAGCTGAGGAGCATAAACTCGAACGCCCCTCCAAGAGCTACCCGAAGCACATGTTGCTACCCCGGCTAGAGGAGGAGGCACTTAAACCTGCATCACCTGCACTCGATACGGTCGATCGGCCACCTCGTGGCCGCGACAGAGAGGCCTTTTGGCCCTCCGCTCAAGCCGCACCCCATACCAAGGCACGGGAAAATGCGCCGGACCTGCGAGATATGTTGGAGGACAAGGCAAGGCAAACAAGATCGATCTACGGATCGCGTGGGCGCCCCACGACTCGAGACGGTAACCGTCATGCCGGCCACAAATTAGGCAGGGCCGAACACAGTAGACAAAGCTCATTGGAGCTACGTCGTGATATAGCCCAGTACAGAGGTGCCGCACACCCACTATGCTTCACAGAAGAAATAATGGATCATCAAATCCCCGAGGGTTTCAAACCCGTAAACATCAAATCATATGATGGCACAACAGATCCTGCGGTATGGATCGAGGATTATCTCCTTCATATCCACATGGCCCGCGGCGATGATTTCCACGCCATCAAATATCTCCCACTCAAGCTTAAAGGACCAGCTCGGCATTGGCTTAACAGCTTGCCAACAGGATCAATCAGTTGTTGGGAGGACCTGGAAGCCGCATTCCTCGACAATTTCTAGGGCACTTACGTGCGACCACCAGACGCCGATGACCTAAGCCACGTAATTCAGCAGCCAGAAGAATCGGCCAGGCAATTCTGGACACGGTTCCTAACAAAGAAAAACCAAATAGTCGACTGTCCGGATGCAGAGGCCCTAGCAGCCTTCGGGCACAATAACCGTGACGAGTGGCTTGCCCGGCACTTTGGACAGGAAAAGCCGAAATCTATGGCAGCACTCACGACACTCATGACCCGCTTTTGCACGGGAGAAGACAGCTGGCTTGCTCGTAGCAACAATATGACCAAGAACCCTGGTAATTCTGATACTAGGGACAGCAGTGGCAGGTCGTGTCGCAACAAGTAGAAGCGCCGCATTAACAGCGACAATGCTGAGGATACGGCAGTTAATGCCGGATTCAAAGGCTCTAAATCCGGTCAATGAAAAAAGCCATTCAAAACAAATCCTAGGGGCCCGTCCAGTTTGGACCGAATACTCGACCGCTTGTGCCAGATACATGGCACCCCTGAAAAGCCGGCCAATCACACCAATAGGGATTGTTGGGTGTTCAAGCAGGCAGGCAAGTTAAATGCCGAAAATACAGACAAGGGGCTGCATAGCGATGATGATGAAGAGCCCCGGCCGTCGAACAATAGTGGACAGAAGGGTTTTCCCCCGCAAGTGCGGACGGTGAATATGATATACGCAAACCACATCCCCAAGAGGGAGCAGAAGCGCGCGTTAAGGGACGTATACGCGATAGAGCCAGTCGCCCCAAAGTTCAACCCATGGTCCTCCTGCCCTATCACCTTTGATCGAAGAGACCATCCCACTAGCACCCGTCATGGCGGATTCGTTCCATTGGTTCTAGACCCAATTATTAACGGATTTCATCTCACTAGAGTCCTTATGGACGGCAGCAGTAGCCTGAACCTTCTTTACCAGGATACAGTGCGGAAAATGGGCATAGATCCCTCGAGGATTAGGCCCACCAAAACGACATTTAAAGGCGTAATACCAGGTGTAGAGGCCAACTGTACAGGCTCAGTCACACTTGAAGTGGTCTTCGGATCTCTGGATAATTTCTGAAGTGAGGAGTTAATCTTCTACATAGTCCCATTCCGCAGTGGCTATCACGCACTGCTCGGACGAACCGCATTCGCCAAGTTCAATGTGGTACCGCACTACGCATACCTTAAGCTCAATATGCCAGGCCCTCGAGGAGTAATTACGGTCAATGGAAACACCGAATGCTCCCTCTGAACGGAGGAGCACACGGCGGCCCTTGCAGCGGAAGTACAAAGCAGCCTCTCCAGGCAGTTCTCCAGTCCGGCCATTAAACGTCTGGACACCGTCAAGCGCGCCCGGAGTAACCCACAACATGACCGCCTTGCACGTTCCGAGCAGGCATAGCAATGCGGCCCCAACCCTAGCCCTTGCAAAAATGCGGCACCAGTACTTCGCGTACATAACTACGCTCTACAAATACCATGGGTACAGGGGGAGGGGCACCATCACGGCACACCCAAAACACGGCTTAAACCGCACCAGGGGCTGCCGATTTTTTAATTTTCTCTTACTTTCAGGACTCTACTCTTCGGAAGGCCTGTTCGGCAGTTCAATTGCCGCACAAACGATGCAAGAACCAGGGAAGCAGACAAGCCATGCCGCATTACGGAACTCCCAGGTGGTCTCTATCACGAGGAGTATACCTGTTTCGCATACCATTCCGCAGCCTGCCCCTGGAACGGACATGTTAAAATAGTCCAACCTTTTGCTTATCACATTATTTGTATCGTTCTGCTTTGATCGCAGCCCTTTTTAATAAACAATGCATAGCTTTTGTTGGTTTTTGCATTACTCTTTTTCTATAAATATATGTTCCTTAACGACATGTTGCACCCGTACACTTTGGTACGGCCAAAATACGCCAGGGGCTTTAGTACCCCTCAATATGGTGTGAGAAGTCCGAACACTTTAACAAGTGTGGCACCCCGAACTTATAGCATTATATGCATCGGCTCCGAATCATGTCTTGGGTCAATAGTTGGGTTTGCCCGGCTCCTATGTTTTGGTGCCTTACGTTCTGCTATATCGGCTAAGGTAGCACTAGGAGAACCACTGCGATTGTGCCCCAGTTAAGCTGGGTCGAGCACCTCACTGGAGAAAGCTAAAACTGGCTGTCATCATGAAGCGAGAGCTGGTCGCTGTTCGAGAGGTTTTTTGAGTCCCTAAAGACTTATGCCGCTTAGAGCGAGGAGTCGGCTCTGTCCGGCCAAGGCATGAATAGCGCCCCGAACTCAGTCTTCCGAATACTAGGGGCTTCGCCGAAATTTAAAATTATAGAATTCTATGGCTAAGTGAGAGTGTTCACGCATTATAGTCTGATTGCCTTGTTCGTTGGGCTGAGCGCCTCCCTCGAAGGACCCAAACATGGGAAAAAGAGCGCCCAGGTTTATGCCCGAACACCCCAGCACTAGCGGCACGGGGGCAGAAGTCGATGACTCGCCATCTCTCAGTATTGATAAACAGCCGCACAGAAGGTAATATTTTAAATTCCAACAGCATTTCTTAGCGCATATGAACAAGTTTTCAGCGCACAGGACAAGACGAGCGAGTTTTACTCAAAAAATACATCCTTGGAACATTCATCCGCCACAAGGCAGGCACCCTTCAGAACATCCTTATAATAATTCTCGGGTGTGCGATGCTCTTTCCCCGATGGTGGCCCGTCCTTCACAAGCTTCTCAGCATCCAGCTTGCCCAGTGCACCTTAGCACGGGCAAGGGCCCTACGGGAACCTTCAATGCAGACGGAGCGCTTGATGTCTTCGAGCCTCGGACAGGCCCCCACCAGCCGCCACACCAGCCCGAAATAGCTCCCAGGCAGAGCCTCTCCAGGCCACAGCCGAACTATGAGGCCCTTCATGGCCTGTTCGGCCGCCTTGTGGAGCTCGACCAGTTGCTTCAGCTGGTCGCTCAGGGGCACGGGGTGTCCAGCCTCAGCATACTGAGACCAAAACACCTTCTCTGTCGAGCTGCCCTCCTCGGCTCGATAGAATGCAGCGGCATCGGACACACTACGGGGAAGATCTGCAAACGCTCTTGGAGAGCTCCGGATTCGGGTAAGTAACAAGTAACTCACGTTTATGTGTTTGCTTTGCATAAAGAATGCCTTACCCGCTGCTATCTTCTTCACCTCATCCAACTCCTGGAGGGTCTTCTGGGATTCGGCCTTGGCAAACTTGGCATTTTTAACAACCGCCGCGAGCTCGGACGCTCACGTCTTTCAGTCAAGCTCCAAACTCTCATGTTTTTTCATGAGAACCTGAAGCTCTTGCTGTACCTTGCCAACCTGGGCCTCGTACTTCTCCCGCTCGGTGCGCTCCATGGTCGCCCTCCTCTCGGCCTTGACCAGCGCTTGCTTAAGGGTCGCCACCTCAGACGTGGCCCCTACAATAGCCACGATAATCCTGTCATTTTTTGCAATTGCACCTTTTTATATATATTTAAACAAGGTATTTCTTACCTTCATTGTCCTCGAGCTGCTTCTTGGCACGCCCGAGCTCTTGCTCGGACCGCTCGAGGTTCTGCTTTAGCGTGTCCACTTCCACAGTTAGTGCGGCGGACACAAGCAGAGAAGCCTGCATACGCATATTGACTCCTTTTTGTTAGACTCCTGCGAATTTTTGTTTGATCCTCTATTCGGCTTTTCTTCCCGAACGCCAAACAGAGCATCAGGGGCTACTGTCTATGCGGTAATATTATTTACACATTCTTTACTTACCTCAAAGCTTGTTAAAAGGCTAGTACAAGCTTCAGTCAGTCCGCTCTTGGCGGACTAAACCTTCTGGACCAAAGCACTCATAATGGTGCGGTGCTCCTCGTCGATGGAGGCGCCTTGGAGCGCCTCCAACAGATCGTTCGGCGCCTCCGGTTGGACGGGGGTCACCGGCACAGTGGGGTTGCTCCTCTTGGAAGGAGGTCACCTGCCGGACTCTGGAACCTTTGAAGGTTCCGGAGCGGTGTCCGGCCTTGAGACGGACTTGGAGCCTTGGGGGTTTTTATCCCCTTTACTCCTGGAGTCCGAGAGGTCGCCTTGCGGCGCCTCCAGGACCACCTCCTCTCGACTTGGAACCTGTTGAGACAACACTTCGGCGTCGTCCGCAGGGCGGGGGGAGGAAGCCGTCGGAAGCGAATTCACATCCGACGAGTCCAGTGAGCCGCTCGACGACACATCGAGCCGGTCTTTGGGTGGGCTGCATAAACATATTCGACATAAGGGAAAGTTGTGCAATAAAGGAATACTATGAATTACTCTGGTATCTGGATACTTACGATTTCGCCAGGGGCTTGGCCCTGAGCGGCCACTCCTCTCCGCCATCGTCGGCGTCGATGGAGTAGTCTGGAGGAAGGGTTTTCCCCTTCTTGGACCCTCCGGCCTCCTTAGAGAGGGCGGCCTTCCTTTTCTTCTCTCCTCCCGCTGCAGGGGGAGAGGTCTCTTCTTCTTCCTCCTCGTCTTCACGAGAGGAATGTTCCTCGGAGCCGCCGGATGATGAATCCGACACCTCCTGGCGCCGGGCACTCTTTCGAGTCCCGTGGCCTTCTCCGTGGCCTTCTTCTCCGACACCACATAGGGTGCCGGAACCAGCAGCTTCGCCAAGCGGGCATCGGCTGGGTCTTCGGGCAAAGGAGCCGGACAGTTGATCTGTCCGGACTGCGCCTGCCAAGGCTATCAAAGGTAAGGGAGCTTAGATCCCGCATAGATTCAAACTATGGAAAACTAATACCCTGTAAAAGGTACAAACAACTTACCACGCTAGCTGACGCTACACGCTGAATCCGCGATCCTCGGTAGCGGATGCGGGAGCTTCGGCGCCCTTGAAGAGCACCTTCCAGGCATCCTCGTATGTCGTGTCGAAGAGCCTGCTCAGAGTTCGGTACTGCGCCGGATTGAACTCCCACAGATTGAAAGCCCGTTGTTGACACGGGAGGATCGGGCGGATGAGCATAACCTGGACTACGTTGACAAGCTTGAGCTGCTTGTCCACCAGGGATTGGAGGCATGTTTGCAGTCCAGTCACCTCTCCTTTTCTGCCCCACGACAGGCCCGTCTCTTTCCAGGACGTGAGCCGCGTTGGGGGTCCGGACCGGAACTCGGGGGCTGCGACCCACTCAGGGTCGCGCGGCTCGGTGATGTAAAACCACCCTAATTGCCACCCCTTCAGGGTCTCCACAAAGGAGCCCTCGAGCCATAAGACGTTGGGCATCTTGCCCACCATGGTGCCTCCGCACTCCGCTTGGTTACCGCGCACCACCTTCGGCTTGACATTGAAAGTCTTGAGCCATAGGCCGAAATGGGGGCGGATGCAGAGGAAAGCCTCGCACCCGACGATAAACGCCGAGATGTTGAGGACAAAGTTCGGGGCCAGATCGTGGAAATCCAGGCCATAGTAGAACATGAGCCCCCGGACAAATGGGTGAAGAGGGAAGCCCAGTCCGTGAAGGAAACGGGGGAGGAACACCACCCTCTCATGGGGCCTAGGGGTGGGGATGAGCTGCCCCTTTTCGGGAAGCCGGTATGCGATGTCGTTAGACAAGTATCCGGCCTTCCTTAGTTTTTTTTATGTGTCCCTCCGTGACGGAGGAGACCATCCACTTGCCTCCCGCTCCGGACATGGCTGGAGAAGGTTGAGGTGGGGAGTGCGGACTTGGGCGCTAGAGCTCGAGTGCACGAGAATGGATAGGCAAAGGAGGAAGAAGGTGTAGGTGAAAAGGTGGATCCTTATCCCCTTATATGGGTGGACGCAACTACGTGTCCCCACCAGCCTGGTAAAACTCGCTTATCTCCAAGCGTCGTAATCAATGGCGCGGTTGGGTTACCCACGCCCGTATTGATGAGAATCCCGGAATAAGGGGACACGATCTCTACTTTAATAAGACGTGCCAAGGAAACCGCCTCGCATGACGCGCTGAGGTGGGATAATGAAACGACTCGGATAAAGGCTTGGCCGTGGTGTGTCACACTACGGAATGCGTTAGCGGATTAGATTTGTGCAAATATTATTCTCTCTATAGCAATATGTGGAAACTTATTTTGCAGAGCCGGACACTATCTTTGTGTTCAAAATCTTCTATGAAGTACTTGGAGGAGGAACCCGCCTTGCAATGCCGAAGACAATCTGCGTGCCGGACTCGTCGTCATTGAAGCCTGGTTCAGGGGCTACTGAGGGAGTCCTGGATTAGGGGGTGTTCGGATAGCCGGACTATACCTTCAGCCGGACTTCTGGACTATGAAGATACAAGATTGAAGACTTCGTCCCGTGTCCGGAAGGGACTTTCCTTGGCGTGGAAGGCAAGCTTGGCGATACGGATATGCAGATCTCCTACCATTGTAACCGACTTTGTGTAACCCTAACCCTCTCCGGTGTCTATATAAACCGGAGGGTTTTAGTCCGTAGGACAACATACACAACAACAATCATACCATAGGCTAGCTTCTAGGGTTTAGCCTCTCTGATCTCGTGGTAGATCTACTCTTGTACTACCCATATCATCAATATTAATCAAGCAGGACGTAGGGTTTTACCTCCATCGAGAGGGCCCGAACCTGGGTAAAACTTCGTGTCCCTTGCCTCCTGTTACCATCCGGCCTAGACGCACAGTTCGGGACCCCCTACCCGAGATCCGTCAGTTTTGACACCGACAGCGGTCACCGAACCCGTACAAATGGCAACCCTTGGGGGCGGTCACCGAACCCATACACGTTGGCAACCCTTGGGGGCGGTCACTGGAACCCGTCAAATTTCTCGGGGCAATCTCCACAACCTAATTGGAGACCCCGACGCTTGCCCGGAGCTTTGCACCACAATGATTGAGCTCCGAACACCACCAACCGTCTAGGGCGCCAAGGCACCCAAGAGGAACAAGCTCTAGGGTGCCCAAACACCCAAGAGTAATAAGCTTCTCAAACTTCACTTCCACGTATCACCGTGGAGAACTCAAACTGATGCACCAAATGCAATGGCAAGGGCACACGGAGTGCCCAAGTCCTTCTCTCCCAAATCCCACCAAATCAACTAATGCTAGGGAGGAAAATGATAGGAAGAACAAAAGAAGAACACGAAGAACTCCAAGATCTAGACCCAAGGGGTTCCCCTCACTTAGAGGAGAAAGTGATTGGTGGATACGTGGATCTAGATCTCCTCTCTCTTTTCCCTCAAGAACTAGCAAGAATCATTGGAGGGATGGAGAGTTAGCAAGCTCGAAGAAGGTCAACAATGGAGGAAGAACACGAGCTCAAGAGATTGGGTTCATTGGGGAAGAAGACCCCCTTTTATAGGTGGGGAAAAATCCAACCGTTATGCTCACAGCCCGCACATAGTGGTACTACCGCTCCAAGGAGCGGTACTACCGCTAGGGCGGAAGTACCCCTTTGAAAAACAACAGCGAGGAGGCAAAAGGCTAGTAGAACCGCCGGAGCGGTACTACCGCTCGTCCTCACGGTACTACCGCTCGACCTCACGGTACTACCGCAAATGGTAGCGGTACTACTGCTTGCGAGCGGTACAAAAAAATACTTCCGTGCCTACTTCCGCTGAGCAAAACACGAGATTTTGGTCCGGAGCGGTACTACCGCTTAGGAGCCACGGTAGTACTGCTCTGGAGCGGTACTACCACTCAGGAGCCGCAGTAGTACTGCTCTGGAGCGGTTGTAAAAAATTACATCCGCTCTAGCCACGGTAGTACCGCTGCAGCCTTTACAAAAATAGCCATAACTTCTGCAAACGGACTCTGAATTCAACGAAACCAAGTTTGTTGGAAAGCTAACGACATGGGCTAACACAATCTTGATAGAAATACCAATAAGAAGCAAATGAGAAAAGGCCCAAAAGAAAATGGTGAGAACCCTTCCTCGGATAAGACCGGTAAAACCTCCAACACCGAAAACATCATAGAAGACGCATGCAAACTCCGTTTTCTATGAACTCAAGCTTGTCATCAAGATGACCATAAGCTCTAAGACTCACAAAGAGAACCAAACAAGAACCAAGAAACATGATGCAAGGATGCAATGGTTTGATCTCTCGATGAACGATACGATCAAGCTACTCACTTGAGAGCCCCCCTTGATAGTACGGCTATCGATCCTATAACACGGTCTCCCAACTACCACCACGAGACCGGTAAAATAGAAAACCTATCAAGGGCAAACCTTTGCCTTGCACATTATCCACTTGAGCTAGATGATGACGATCTTGTCCTCCTCAAGATGGACCACCTTTCTTGATTGCGTTGGGTCGATGGAGACTAGATGATTGCTCCCCCATACTCCACTATGGGTGAGCCACTGTTCGGCACATCTTCACAAGTACATTGACACCACAATGGATGGCAAGCTTCAAGCACTTGATCTCTTCGTGATTCTCCACTTGAACTTGCACACGGCAATCTTGATGATGATCACCACTTGATGTCATCCTTCCCATGGGTTGTATGATATCATCCTCTTGACGCAAGCCCATGGACACGTACCTAACCCCACATAGACTCTCACATAGACCATGGGTTAGTAAACAAAGTGCAATGGACAATGCTTACCATACTATGGGATCACTTGATCCTTCTAGGTACATCTTCTACTCTTTGTGAGTTGATCAACTTGATTCACTCTTGACTTAGTCTTGATCAACCTTGAATCTTTCCAACTCTCTTCGTTTGGATGATGTCTTGAAGGTAAACATGAATGATCACACAATCTTCTTCTTCAAGACATGCTTGCAATAAGCTCAACACTCACATGACCAATCTTTGGATAATTCCTTAATAGCACCTTGGTCAACCCATAAACTCCTTGAAAGCAACACATGGACTTCAAGAAATGCCTATGGAAAATTCCTTCAAATATAACTCAATGCAACCATTAGTCCATAGAGAATGTCATCAATTACCAAAACCACACATGGGGGCACCGCATGTCCTTTCAGACTCATGAACCCTTCATGCACTCTGCCACACACCCAAAAGTGGGTCGAGAAGGGAACTTTTGCTCCCATCCCGTGCACCCTTCATACACCCTGCCTAACACTATTTGTGCTTCATATGGTTCATGTTTCGTGGAGTACTATAGCATCATACTCTCCATGCACTGTGGACCTAGTTCTGTTAACATTGATCTCACCGTTCATTCTCGACCGGACAGTCGAAAAAGCGGTACTATCTTACATATAGGAGTAGTTGACATGCGCACAACATCATTTGTTATCGTCATATCTTACTACACTAGCAACAAGATTGTGTAGTACTGACGTATGAACCACTGCACATGCCTAGTAGTAGGAGCACTATGTATGTTCAAGTGGCTGTCGTGTTTCGCACTCCTCCGTCGTAAGAGTGGAAACGCTTGCTATAATCATTTTTTTCTTCAAAAAAACAGTGGACACGCTCTACCATGCGGATCCTCCTCCAGCCATGCACTAAATTACTCACTTTTGCCGACGTGTGGGACAGCCAGCACCTGGGTCCACCAGCCATGCACTAAATTACTCCGTAGTAGAGTGATGGTAGACTACCCCGATCGAACCACCGCAGTAATGCGCAATGAGCCGTCAAATCACAACCCCCCCTTTCCAGCAGTAAGTTGGACGGACGAAGCAACCATCATTTCACTCTTGTCTCTCAGCTTCCTCTCTTGAAGAAAACCCCCACTTGCTTTGCTTCTCCCTCATCTCGTTCCTCCTTTCACTCTTCTCTCTCAACTTCCTCTCTTGGATGGACGCCGGAGCACCGGCCGACGTGATGTCTATGGCTCTGGCCAAAACCGTCGAGGCTCATGGTACGAAGAAGCGCAAGCACCCCGCCAAGACTACCGCAGACAAGCTCAAAGCCATCGCCCTGTCCAAGCCCCCCCTCTCCGGGATCCCTCATTAAGCAAGTTCAGGTAATGTCTCTTGTTGATGATCTTTTTCTCGATCTTAATCGTGTTTTTTCATCTAACGCGCAGTACTAGTACTGCTAGTACAACTTTCTGGGTGATCTTGCATGTGATTTTAGTGTGCCAAATGACGGTTCTAAACTCCTCTTTTGACCAAAACATGCGTGTGATGCCCCGAGGCCGAGGTGCCAGGTGTCTTCCAGTTATTCGTTGTCGTTGTCATGTCATTTGCTTGCGTCTTGCGTCTTATCATGTCATCATGTGCATTGCATCATCATGTTTTAAAACTTGCATTCGTCCGGGTTCTCCGTTCTCTCCGTTGTCCGTTCTGAGCCCAACCACACTTGCACACGCCCGCGGCATGTCCGAAATAGTATTTTATAAGTAGCTGGAAAATGTTCTCGGAATGGGATGGAAGTTGGCGTGCAATGTTGTTTTGTTCTTAGTAGGCCGCCTGTCAATTTTCATCGCGTTCGGAGTTCGTCTGATAGCCCAACCGTTAAACTATAGCGACAATATAGTCGGACGTTTTCGGTCTCCGGAAACAGTCGCCGGGCCTCTCTTCTCTTCTCTCAGCCTGAGACCTTCTGCACAGTCCACTACCTACCGCCAGGCCTATCCTAGGCTCTCTCGTCAGTCCGCGGACCTCCTCGCGCGCGCGTTCGAAAGATGTCCCGGACCCGACCCGGGCAGTCATTACCGTTGTGTCCGGATCATCCCCAAATGTCTACAAAACGTCTCCGTTTTCTTATTGGGCCTTCCTAGCCTATTTATTCGTGACCATCCGATTACGATCAGAGGGACGAGGTAGCCCCTAAACCTAGTTCCCTACTATATAAACCAACCTAACCCTAAATTCTAGGAGGTTTGTCCCCTCAGCCGCCGCCACCCACTCAAAATCTCTTGGGATACATTCCCCAATCCCTTTGTCCCACCGATCCAACCAACTCTCTCCACTGCTCCTCATCGATCCAGCTGCATGCGCCCCCGATCAAAAATTCTCTGGGCCTCCAACCTGCAGTCCTTCTGCTCGATCCGTATGGGATCGAGGCCGTGCCCCTCGTCCCCGTGCCCCTGGTTCACTCAATCCAGAGGAGAGGTGCACGCCATCGTCAAGCTCCTCCCGCTTGCTCCTCCCTCCATCATGTCATCGTCGCCGGCGGCTAAACCAGCAGCAAGTCACAACTCCTGCAGGACCCCGCGAACATGAGGAGGCTATGGGGACTGCCCTTCTGCACCTCGTCACCATCCCCTGCCCGCCGGAGCCATGCCTCCCTGTGACTCGCGGCCACGGCGACGGTCTTCTTACACGACCTGCTCCCCTCGCCTCCGCCCGGTTCCTCCTTGCCGGAGTCTCAGCACCGCCGTTCCCGATCTTGCAGCGCTGCCGCCTGGAGCTTCTTCGCCGGAGGCCTTCGCCTCGTCTGCGTCGTCAGCGTCCATCCCCGCCTGAATCCTTGCGTCCTCTCAGAACCTTGTGCCTGCAGCTTCGCCTCTACATCAACGAGTCTCTGCCTCCTCCGCCCGAGCACCCACACGGGAGATGCCTGGCGCTCCACCCCCTAAGAAGGAACAGCACCCAAGCGCTCCCCCTCCTCGCGACCCGCCGCCCCGGTGAACCTCGCTCCCGGCGACTACCTACCGCAGGAGCTCCTACCCCCTGGCCATGGACACCCATGCTTCCCTGGCGCCTTGCACGTCCACGCCGCCAATGACAGCAGCAGCAGGGAGACCCGTCGCCGGATCCGCCTCCATCGGCCTCTGTTTGGTGCGGCACCGCCGGGATCTGCTCGCCACCTCACCGACCTGCTGCTTCCCCTGCATCGTCTGAAGCCGCCCGCGTTCCCCTCTGTCTGCTTCCTGGCGCATAGAGGAACCGCTGCCTTGCTCACCCGTGTTGACCCCATCCCAGCGCGCCTCCAGCCCAGCGCCAAGGCCCAGTTCCCTCCACCGAGCCGGGCCACGGCCCATTGGTGAGCCGCCCCCTCTCCTGTGCACCTTGGGCCCAGCAGTTTTGGCCTGCTTCTGTTTTTTTCCTTTCAGCAATTTTCCTTTTTATCCAGAGAACAACAGATTTACAGAAAACCCCCCTAGCTTCATGCATTTAACAACTCTCAAACCATGCATCCAAATTAATCAAACTTAATATGAAACTTGCTTAGAATTTTGTCTAGTTTCATAATATGTCTTTTTCATCCATGTTCAAAATGTTTAAGATGTTGTTTGTTTAAATTTGCTTAAATAACTTGCTAAAATGATTTAATTCATAACTAATTAACCGTAGCTCCAAATTTAATAAACTTTATATGTAAATGGGGTAGAATTTTGCCTAGTTTAACATGGTGGCATCATCTTTGCATGTTTAACAACTATAAAATATGGTTTAGGGCAGAACAGTACCATAACCAAAATATGCACATGAGGAGTTTCCGGACTTGTTGTTTGTCGTTTCGGCCTCATTTAAACTTGCCTAGATAGGTAGTTTCGGACTTGTAACGCCCTCGATGTGGCTATATCTCCCACATGTCGAAGCATGACTTAGAGGCATAACCGCATTGAAAGTAATGTGGCAAGTGAGCTAATCTTCACACAACCCATGTAATACATAAGGGACAGAGATACATAGTTGGCTTACAATCGCCACTTCACACAATACATGAATAAAGCATTACAACATCCAAATACAGTCAAGGTCCGACTACGGAACCAAAATAAAGAGCAACCCCAAATGCGACAAGGTCCCCTGATCGACCCCAACTGGGCTCCACTACTTATCAACTAGAAACGAAACAAGACAAAGGACAAGATCTTCAACGAGCTCCTCCTTGAGCTTGGTTGTGTCATCTACACGGTCTCATCGGCACCTGCAAGCTGGTTTTGGAAGTATCTATGAGTCACGGGGACTCAGCAATCTCACACTCTTGCGATCAAGACTATTTAAGCTTATAGGTAAGGTAAAGGTATGAGGTGGAGCTGCAGTAAGTGACTAGCATGTATGGTGGCTAACATATACGCAAAAGAGAGCGAGAAGAGAAGGCAAAAGCACGGTCGAACAACTATGATCAAGAAGTGATCCTAGAACAACCTACGTCAAACATAACTCCAACACCGTGTTCACTTCCCGGACTCCGCCGAGAAGAGACCATCACGGTAACACACGCGGTTGATGTATTTTAGTTAAGGTCAACTTCAGGATTTCTACAACCGGACATTAACAAATTCCCATCTACCCATAACCGCGGGCACGGCTTTCAAAAGTTCAAATCCCTGCAGGGGTGTCCCAACTTAGCCCATCACAAGCTCTCACGGTCAAGGAAGGATATTCCTTCTAGCGGGAAGACCCGATCAGACTCGGAATCCCGGTTACAAGACATCCTTGATAATGGTAAAACAAGTCCGGCAACACCGCCCGAATGTGACGACAAATCCCGATAGGAGCTGCACATATCTCGTTCTCAGGGCACACTCAGATAGGTCAAGCTATGAGTAAAACCAACCCTCGAGTTGCCCCGAGGTGGCCCCGCAGGCTGCCCATTTCGGACCAACACTCAGAGGAGCACTGGCCCGGGGGGGTTAAAATAAATATGACCCTTGAGTCTGCAGAACCCAAGGGAAAAAGAGGCTAGGTGGCGAATGGTAAAACCAATGTTGGGCATTGCTGGAGGAGTTTTATTCAAGGCGAACTGTCAAGGGGTTCCCATTATAACCCAACCGCGTAAGGAACGCAAAATCCGGGAACATAACATCGATATGACGGAAACTAGGGTGGCAAGAGTGGAACAAAACACCAGGCATAAGGCCGAGCCTTCCACCCTTTACCAAGTATATAGATGCATTAATTAAATAAGAGATATTGTGATATCCCAACAAAATATCCATGTTCCAAACATGGAACAGGCTCCAATCTTCACCTGCAACTAACAACGCTATAAGAGGGGTTGAGCAAAGCGGTAGCATAGCCAAACAACGGTTTGCTAGGACAAGGTGGGTTAGAGGGCTTGGTTCAACAATATGGGAGGCATGATAAGCAAGTGGTAGGTATCGCGGCATAGGCATAGCAAAAGAGCGAGAAAATAGCAAGAAAAGATAGAAGTGATTTTGAGGGTATGGTCATCTTGCCTGAGATCCCGCAAGGAAGAAGAACGAGTCCATGAAGAAGGCAAACGGACGTAGTCGAACGGGTCCTCACAAACGCGACGTTATCGGAACCAACCCAAAGAAGCAACACCAGAAAGAAGCACACAACATAGTAAACAACCATCACATAATCATGGCACGATGCGCAAACAAGTATGATGCATGTCCGGTTTAATGAGGCATGGCATGGCAAAGTGCACAAACAATCCTACAAATTAAGTGGAGTTCAACATGCAACGGAGTTGCATTTTGACGAAACACCACATGCAAGTTATTTAGTTCAATCTCGTTTATGTACCCAACAATATTAAATGTTCTTAAACAAGGCAAGAGGGTGAAGCAAATGAAAACTACCTATCTAGGCAAGTTTAAATGAGGCCGGAACGACAAACAACAAGTCCGGAAACTCCTCATGTGCATATTTTGGTTATGGTACTGTTCTGCCCTAAACCATATTTTATAGTTGTTAAACATGCAAAGATGATGCCACCATGTTAAACTAGGCAAAATTCTACCCCATTTACATATAAAGTTTATTAAATTTGGAGCTACGGTTAATTAGTTATGAATTAAATCATTTTAGCAAGTTATTTAAGCAAATTTAAACAAACAACATCTTAAACATTTTGAACATGGATGAAAAAGACATATTATGAAACTAGACAAAATTCTAAGCAAGTTTCATATTAAGTTTGATTAATTTGGATGCACGGTTTGAGAGTTATTAAATGCATGAAGCTAGGGGGTTTTCTGTAAATTTGTCGTTCTCTGGATAAAAAGGAAAATCGCTGAAAAGGAAAAAAACAGAAGCAGGCCAAAACTACTAGGCCCAAGGTGCACAGGAGAGGGGACGGCTCACCAATGGGCCGTGGCCCGGCTCGGTGGAGGGAACTGGGCCTTGGCGCGCTAGGACGGGGTCAACACGGGCGAGCGAGGCAGCGGTTCCTCTGTGCGCCAGGAAGCAGATAGAGGGGAACGCAGGCGACTTCAGACGATGCAGGGGAAGTAGCAGGTCGGTGAGGTGGCGAGCAGATCCCGGCGGTGCCGCACCGAACAGAGGCCGATGGAGGCGGATCCGGCGACGGGTCTCCCTGCTGCTGCTGTCGTTGGCGGCGTGGACATGCAAGGCGCCAGGGAAGCATGGGTGTCCATGGCCAGAGGGTAGGAGCTCTTGCGGGAGGTAGTCGCCGGTAGTGAGGTTCGCCGGGGCAGCGGGTCGCGAGGAGCGGGAGCGCTTGGGCGTTGTTCCTTCTTAGGGGGTGGAGCGCCGGGCATCTCCCGTGTGGGTGCTCGGGCGGAGGAGGCAGAGACTCATTGATGCAGAGGCGAAGCTGCAAGCACAAGGTTCAGAGAGGACGTGAGGATTCAGGCGGGGATGGACGCCGACGACGCGGACGAGGCGAAGGCCTCCGGCGAAGAAGCTCCAGGCGGCGGCGCTGCAAGATCGGGGACAGCGGTGCTGAGACTCCGGCAAGGAGGAACCGGGCGGAGGCGAGGGGAGCAGGTCGTGTAAGAAGACTGTCGCCGTGGCCGCGAGTCATAGGGAGGCATGGCTCTGGTGGGCAGGGGATGGTGACGAGGTGCAGAAGGGCAGTCCCCATAGCCTCCTCATGTTCGCGGGGTCCTGCAGGAGTTGCGACTTGCTGCTGGTTTAGCCGCCGGCGACGACGACGCCATGGAGGGAGGAGCAAGCGGGAGGATCTTGACGATGGCGTTCTCCTCTCCTCTGGATTGAGCGAACCAGGGGCACGGGGATGAGGGGCACGGCCTCGATCCCATCCGGATCGAGCAGAAGGACTGCAGGTTGGAGGCCGAGAGAACTTTTGATCGGGGGCGCAGGCAGCTGGATCGATGAGGAGCAGTGGAGAGACCTGGTTGGATCAGTGGGACAAAGGGATTGGGGAATGGATCCCAAGAGATTTTGAGTGGGTGGCGGCGGCTGAGGGGACAAACCTCCTAGAATTTAGGGTTAGGTTGGTTTATATAGTAGGGAACTAGGTTTAGGGGCTACCTCGTCCCTCCGATCGTAATCGGACGGTCACGAATAAATAGGCTAGGAAGGCCCAATAAGAAAATGGAGACGTTTTGTAGACGTTTAGGGATGATCCGGACACAACGGTGATGACTGCCCGGGTCGGGTCCGGGACATCTTTCGAACGCGCGCGCGAGGAGGTCCGCGGACTGACGAGAGAGCCTAGGTTAGGCCTGGCAATAGGTAGTGGACTGTGCAGAAGGTCTCAGGCTGAGAGAAGAGAAGAGAGGCCCGGCGACTGTTTTCGGAGACCGAAAACGTCCGACGTTTGACCGACTATATTATCGCTATAGTTTAACGGTTGGGCTATCAGACGAACTCCGAACGCGATGAAAATTGGCAGGCGGTCTACTAACAACAAAACAACACCGCACGCCAACTTTCATCCCATTCCGAGAACATTTTCCGGCCACTTATAAAATACTATTTCGGACATGCCGCGGGCGTGTGCAAGTGTGGTTGGGCTCAGAACGGACAACAGAGAGAACTCGGAGAACCCAGACGAATGCAAGTTTTAAAACATGATGATGCAATGCACATGATGACATGATAAGATGCAACACGCAAGCAAATGACATGAAAACGACAGCGAATAACTGGAAGACACCTGGCACCTCGGCCTCAGGGCGTCACAATGCGAGAGGTTGACACCGATTTCTTATAGATTACTTTCAACTACTCCCTCTGTCCCAAATTTCTTGTCTTAGATTTGTCAAGATATGGATGTATCTAATACTAAAATGTGACTTGATACATCCATATCTAGACAAATCTAAGACAATAATTTTAGGACGGAGGGAGTACTGTATGAACATCAATGCTACCTTTTAAGAGGGTATATTTGCCTCAGTAACTTGTGTTATAGATATTGCATGTAATCCCTCTGCTCTCATGCCTTTGAAGACATGTTCTAGTGTCTTTGTTCACTCATTTCTGTGCGTATATGTAGTCATATATGGAGTATAATATCGAAAATCATCCTATATTTCTGAACGGAGGTAGTAATAAAATATGGTTTCTGTTTGAATTAGAACCAGGTCCGCGGTGGAGATGAAGTTCTCAAAGTCATGCCGTGTGAACTGGAAGACCTGATGATGAGTTCTACTGCTGAACTATCCAGTTGATGTGTCCTTGTCGCCACGTGTCCTGAACTAGTGTTTTCCTGTAGCATTGTTGTCAGGCGTGTTCTCGAGGCTGTACTTGACCACAACAATTTCCTGGTTGTGCCTTCGATTACGAAGGGTGTGGTTCTTGTAAAGCTTCCCAACAAATCTGATGCAGCATGTCTTCATCATCATGTTTATGAGTGGAAAGACCACTCTGTTAGGTTTCCAAGGTTGACAAGATGGTGATGGTGCATGTAGACATCTCACACGAAGTCCATGGCCTAGTCAGTTATGTGGGGTTCATCCCGTAGGCCGATGGCAAGAAATAGTCTGCAGAGTTTACTTAGTGCAACTTTGCTTGTCTGTAGTAAGTACTATTGTTCAGTACTTGATTTGTGTTTGTGAACCCTGTATTGTTTATTAGTACTGCCGCTTTTGGTGTGTGGTCAGTCCTGAGAATGGTCTATGTTAATGTATGTCCACTCAATTCAGTCTGTATATTTTGAATTATCCAGATCATATTTTTTGTGAGGACGGTTTATCAATTATGGTTACACTCCAATATCTGTATGCATTGCAGGTTTTATCGCACCCACCAGGATTTCCAGTCCCATGGATGTTCGGTCCATACGATTTGTCACGACCTTTGGACTGTCCTGCTTGTGGGAGTAGGCGGGGCCCCTGCATGTCACGCGTAGTCGGACGATCAATCTTCTGTTTAGTACTTCAACATAGTGATTTCCTGGTAAGGATTCACTCGTGTCACATCAAGTAAATCTTATTGATTTACTATCTAAATCTTATTGATTTAATGTCATTTTTTCTTTCTTTTCCTGCAATTTTACGATGCAGGTTTTGCCATGTGACATTCATCACAGAATAGACCGTTTGGTTTGCTCTACGATGGCTAATTTTGCAGGTTTCACTTCTTATGTCGTGTCAGTAACGAAGGCACTGTCCATCACTTATATTACTGGAAAAAATTGGATCAGTCTGTTGTCTGAGTACAAGCTAAATCCCGATGATGAACTGTAGTTTGGTTTAACAAAAACGCCACAATTAGTCCTTCTCGCGTTTAAAAGAAATGAAGAAAAAACTGGATCACGGTCACGGATCCTAGTCAAGTTAGAAAGCTGATCATAGCAGACCAGACACGATTGCTGTTGTCTCGCACAGATCAAGCACCGGCAGTTGCTCTAGCACTGACAGCGGCAGCAGCTCAGTCTGATCCAGCCAAGGATTGGGCACCGACCGCGTCAGCAGATCAATCTGATCTACCGGAGGATTGGACATCGACATCGGCACCTGCTCCGACACCGGCACCAGCTCTACAAGGAGCACCATCTCTGGCAGCAGCGGCGGCTTCGGCACCTGCACCAACACTTGCACTTGCATCTGCTCCGGCCCGTGCAGTTGCACGGGCAACAGACTGGGCTGCAGTTCGCACTTCATATACCAAAGTCCTTACAAAAACCGACATGTCCACCTTCTTGGTAAGCATTGGCCGCCCAAGTGCTTCGTTCTTTTTTCTTTCCATGTTGTTTCACATGATTCACTGTGTTGGTCTAACTATTTGGGTATGTCTTCTTGTTTGCAAATAGAGAATTCCTAGAGCAACGAGGGAGTCGTTCAACAATCCGGGCGACCGCGTCCAAGTTTCTCTTACCATGCATAGCCTTGGTGTGAATGAACCTGCTCAATATACCGTAAGTACAAAGGATGGTCGCATGATGATTGATGCTAAAGGATGGTCAAGGTTCAAATCTAAATCATATCTTGCAGTAGGGGATGATGTCAAAATCGAACTTTCTCGGCAAGGAGAGCTGGTCCAAATCAACTTTGAAATTCTTCAGTAGCAGCACGCAACTGCCGAACTGATCTATCCTCCGAGAGATTTTGATGTAATAATCTGGCATGGTGAAACAAGTGTCATGTGTGTATAATTAGTACACAAGTATTATTTATCACATGGTATATCGTTGACAGAATTGCAACTCTGATTGCTGGTTAGGAACTATCGTTCGATTTCAATCCAACAGCTGTCGTGCTTTATTCAATTTTGTGTATTCGCCTTGCGACAGCATCTAAAACCAGCACCGTACCGATCGCTTGCAATATGAAAAGCGCTGAGGTAGAACACATGGGCCCCCAAACATGCAGGGTCGGCCTGCGGCCCAAAGTCCAGAACCTGGTTTCGAGAAGCACTAGCTCAGTGCAGAAGTGGCGTCCTCCTCCTGCTGTGGGTTGGGCGAAGATGAATGTTGATGCTGCGTTATCTTGCAATGGTGAAAGGGGAGCCCTGGCAGTTGTGAGCCGAGATCATATAGGCTTCTTCCTTGGATCATCGGCACTGGTGTGCGAAAGTGTTACTGATCCAGAGATCCTAGAGGCAATGGCATGTTGCGAGGGGCTATCTCTAGCTCTTGACTTAAACCTGCAACAAGTTCAGATTAGCACTGATTGTTCAGCAACAGTCAAGCATATCGGAGAGGCATACTTGGGGCCCAACAAAGTTATTATGGACGAGATCAAGATGAAGAAGAATATGTTCCAAACCATGGAGATCATACATGAAAAATGCGAGTGTAATGTTGAAGCGCATGTGCTCGCAAAAGCTACTACTTCTTTGCCCTGTGGACGCCATCTTTGGCTCATAGGAACCCCCGAAATTATTTGTATACATATGACTGTTAATCTTCAATAAAGCAGTTTTTATCCCTAAAAAAATCTGAGTATTATATTCTCAGCTGAACCCCCATAATGCCCGTGCGTTGCAGAGGGAGTATATTTCTCGGCAAGGTGAGCCTGTGATATAAAAGATTTGTATATTTCTTTACAGAGGGAGTATCTCTCTGTCAAAAAATATATTTATGTGTAACTAGTTACTCATGTCTTTCTACTTCCTTTCGTTGATATGTGGGGCAACCGGCAACGGGGTCCATGTGCCATATGCACAAATTAGAGTGCACAACTTCACGGTAGACACACCCCGGTCGTAGCGCCGCAGTAATGCCCAATGAGCCATCAAATCACACCCCCCCCCTTCCCAACTTTAGCAGTAAGCTGGACGGACGAAGCGGCAATATTTCACTGGGCCTGAATCCCCTTCACCCTCGTCTGCTTGTTCATAGAAAACCCCCTCTCGGCGATTGCATAGGGTTTTCTCATGGAGAACCAAGTACGAATTCTTCATCCATCCCCGATAAATCCAAGTCCCTTGGTCGCAGGTAATCCTAGGATGGCAGCCATCGCTATTGATGCATTTTTCTTCCTACTGAATCTAGTGTGTTTCATTTGCAGTGCCCAAAGTGCGAGTACCCTACAGGTTTCTGCGCCCTCGGCGAGACACCACACTTGTTCCTTCTCATCCTAACACAGCATTTTGAAACGTGCACAGTATGTTCCTAGAATCCTCTTTTCTATCCAGGAGGGTGGGTTTTTTTTTAACATGTTGTGTTCTCATATTATTTTTCCTGCAGTGTATTATTTGCTCTGCCAGAACACATGTACTCAAGATGCTCGGCCTTGCCATAACTGAATACACTAGTTTAATGGTCACAGTGAAGACAAGCCATGGATATAAGTTCCGAGTTGGGTTCATGAACCAAGAACATCACTGCTTTTTTTATGGCCGAACTTGGATTAACTTTCTCAAGTGTTACGGACTGAAAGTTGGCGCACGAATGTTGATGGAAATAGCAGAACCTGGTCTCATCTTCACTGCGATCTTCCACCCCGACGTCGTTCCAATTGTTCATCCGTGTTGGTTTTGTATCTGGTTCTTGCTTGTTGCCTCGATTACTTCTTAATCCACCTATTCTATCTAACTAATCACAATTTAACTTTAGAAGTAGCAACGAATCTCTCACGAAGATGCTACTTCTAACTAATATTTTCTTATAATTGGTGGCACGTGTAGGCTTTTTCAGAGTTAAGCAGTCTGCTTGTTTGTTACTCTGTA
This sequence comes from Triticum aestivum, assembly GCF_018294505.1. Classification (NCBI taxonomy): domain Eukaryota; kingdom Viridiplantae; phylum Streptophyta; class Magnoliopsida; order Poales; family Poaceae; genus Triticum; species Triticum aestivum. Next base: position 414,368,405 of record NC_057809.1, read on the forward strand.
ATAACTCGGCTGTTACTAATGGCACCGAAGTTGACTGGATCGACATCCACAAGTTCCTACACTTTATTGATCGTCTTGAGGTCCTTGTGGGGCGTTTCAATGGTGGAAGGCCATGTGGGATATGTGTGCCACTGCTGCACTCGTTGAACAGGTCCAACTGTGTCGAGAAACTTATGGTACAAGTTGTTTTCTGTTATATATGTTGTTCATAAACTATTGCTTATACACAGTTTTACAGTTGTGATCTTCTTGAAACATGAACTGCCGAGTTCTATTGTTCCTATACAGATGCCTGACCATGGTCGGGTCAGACTTGCGCTTGGTCACAACATGATGTCTATGTTGACCTACTCAATTCCCCTTGGAGGTTAAAAGATACTTATTCATGGGTGGTCTCAAATAATGAAGGCCCGTCCATCTTGGAGAATAGGACAGAAGATTATGTTCATGCTTTTCCATGGCTCTAAAGCGAATATCCTGTTTATTGACCATGTTGCGAGATGAAGCCGCTTTCAGAAGGTTGTGGATGCACGGGGTGGCGCCTGGGCCTTGTCCTGGGGCTTGGCGGCCTCACCCTTGGTTAACTGTAGGCAAAGTAGCATTGTTCGAGGCGTGCTTTGTACGGTTGAACCTGTATAAGTACTCATACTGCTTTCAGCTTTGGTTGTTAAGTGCCCCTGCTGGTTTCAGTTAAGGTTGTTAAGTACTCCTGCTGCTTTTACAGTCTGTCATGTTTCTACAGTCATGTCTTCCTCCAGTCGTCAAAACCAAACCAGCGCCGGCGGGGCCGCCTGCTTCCGCCTCCCACGGCTGGCTGCGCCTCAGCGCACTCATCGCCGCCCCACCGTATCCTAAATTGTTAACACCACGTCCTCCGTGCGCTTTGGTGCGCTCGCCGCGGCGCCACCCTCTCGCGTTGTCAACATGGTCAACAAACAACAGGAATCGGCAGAAGTCGTGGAGAGGATGGCAGTAGGGGCCCACCACATCAGCGTATGGAAAAATAAAATGCTTCCTCCTAGTGTTTTCCTGACATCTGGGACCCACGACATTGTGAGTGTATATAGTCAATAGACAAGAGAACAGCACAAGATCGGCTGACACCTGGGACGTAGCTACTCGAGCAGTATTTTTTTTGTTTGGTATTGTTGAGACGAAGCAGGGTTTGAACTGGGTTGTGGCCCGTCTAGCCCAGGCTTATATTTTATGTTCACCATGTGACCAGCCCAGCTATTTTTTCTTTGTGAAAATGAGCTCAGTTTATTTTTTCTGAAGAATACCCAATCTAGGCCTACTTATTTTTCTACGCCCTGATGGGCCGCAACTCTTTCAAGACGCCTGCAAATCTCGAAAGTAATATGAAATGGGTTGTAAATATAAAAATAGATGACAAATTGGCAATTACTTTATAATTTCTGATTTTTTTTTCACATTTTCAGATTCCTATTTCACTCGGCATTAACCTAATTTAAATATATCTTCAAGGTACCTTAAATCTGGCTCGACATTTCGGTATTAAAAATAGTTTGGAACCCACAGAAATATGCGAAATTGGCCCTGGCCAACCAAAAAAACGACTGCAATAAATTGCATAAGAAGTTGCCATGAGCTATATATAAATTATTAAAAGAAAGAGGGAGTGTTCTGACTTGTGGGCCTGTTTACTTGACGCGTATGCAAGATTTTTTTAGTTATTATATACGTTAACAAACGATTCTAGCAGACGTAACCGTTGGATGTCAATCCAACGGCCGTCGTGTTTCTTCAATCTCTGATCTTCTTGCTCCAGCCGCCAAAGCAGCGTTGGCAGGACCGCCTACTCCCACCTCCCATGGTCGGCTATGCTGCCGCGCAGGCCTCAGCGCCCCTACTACTCTCACCGTTGGCCAGGGCATCCCTCTACTCATCCACACCCCCTGTTATTCTGCGGCGACGGCAGCCTCACACAGCAGCCGAACCGGTGAACCCTCGTACTCCTCTCCGCGCGGGCTTCCACTGCCACTCTTCTCCAGCTCCGCGTTGTCCCCTTCCTAGGCCTCGCCATCGTCCACCGCCGTGGTGCTCTCGGCGCGGCGTGGTCAATGTGGTCAACGACCGACTTCCATTGGAAGAGTATTGTACGTGGAGAGGCTGACAGATGGGTCCACGGCAGCCGCAAGGAAGTGCCTCCTTATTACGCAGAAAATAATTATTCCTCCACCTGACAGCAGGGACCCACCGGACGGGCCACCAGTATTTCGCGAAAAAAACGTTTCCCCCTGACTGCTGGGACCCACAGGACGGGCCATCGTATTTCGTGAAAAAAAACGTTCCCCCCGCTGTCAGCTCGGACCCACCGGAAGTGCCTCCTTATTACGCACAAAAAAATGAATACCCCCTGCTAGCTGGGACCCACCTTGGTGGGAGGCTGACTTGTGGGCCTACGAAGTTGACTGGGACGGAGGCCTTTGTCAACTTTAGTCAATATATGAACGATTCTAGCTCCAGTGACCGTACGATGTCCATCCAACGGTCGTAGTGCTTCTTCAACCTCTGGTCTTCTTGCTCTAGCAGACCAAAGCAGCGCCGGTCGTGCCGCCTGCTCCTGCCGCCCGTGGCCAGCTGTGATGTCGTGGAGGCCTCACCGCCCCCTACTACTCCCACCACTGGCCAGGCCATCCCTCTATGCACCCACACCCCCTATTATTCTGCGGCGACGGCAGCCTCACACCGCAGACGAATGAGTGAACCCTCATACTGCTCTACGCATGGGCATCCACTGTCGCGTCTTCCCCGGCTCCGCGTCGTCCCCTTCCTAGGCCTCGCCGTCATCCACCGCCCTGGTGCTCTCGGTGCGGAGTGGTCAACATGGTCAAGGAATGGCTTCCATTGGACATGGACTGTACGTGGAGAGGCTGACAGCTGGGTCCACGGCCGCAGCAAGGAAGTGCCTCCTTATTACGCGCAAAATAATTATTCCTCCACCTAACAACGGGGACCCACCGGACGGGCCACCATATTTCGTGAAAAAAACGTTTCCCCCTAACTGCTGGGACCCACCAGCTACATCTTCACACGCAAGGAAGTGCGTCCGAAAAAAACGATTCACCCCCTTGACTGCTGGGACCCACCAGCTACATCTTCGCACGCAAGGAAGTGCGTCCGAAAAAAATGATTCGCC